>NW_026931804.1:0-4927 GCF_032062105.1 Saccostrea cuccullata
TTGTGTCTGCAACTGTGGATGTAAATGTAGCTTCAGTTGTAGATATACTGGCTTCACTTGTGCTGCTTACAGTTGTTGGAACAGCTGTGGTGCTTTCTGTAGCTGTTGTGCTGGCTTCAGTACTGCTTGTTGTTGCGCTGGTTTCACTTGTGGTGCTAGGTTCTGTACTTGTTGAAGTGACTTCAGCGGTAGTGCTGCTGACAGTGGAGGGCTCCGTGCTGCCAATTGTTGAGGTTGTTGTGTCTGCAACTGTAGATGTAAATGTAAGTTCAGTTGTAGAGGTGCTGGCTTCACTTGTGCTGCTTACAGTTGTTGGAACAGCTGTGGTGCTTTCTGTAGCTGTTGTGCTGGCTTCAGTACTGCTTGTTGTTGCGCTGGTTTCACTTGTGGTGCTAGGTTCTGTACTTGTTGAAGTGACTTCAGCGGTAGTGCTGCTGACAGTGGAGGTCTCCGTGCTGCCAATTGTTGAGGTTGTTGTGTCTGCAACTGTAGATGTAAATGTAAGTTCAGTTGTAGAGGTGCTGGCTTCACTTGTGCTGCTTACAGTTGTTGGAACAGCTGTGGTGCTTTCTGTAGCATTTGTGCTGGCTTTAGTACTGCTTGTTGTTGCGCTGGTTTCACTTGTGGTGCTGGTACTTGTTGAAGTGACTTCAGCGGTATTGCTACTGACAGTATCTGTGCTGTCAATTGTTGAGATTGTTGTGTTGCAACTGTGGATGAAAATGACTTCAGTTGTAAAGGTGCTGGTAGTGTCGTTGGAACAGCTGTGGTGCTTTCTGTAGCTGTTGTGTTGGCTTCAGTACTGCTTGTTGTTGCGCTGGTTTCACTTGTGGTGCTAGGTTCTGTACTTGTTGTGACTTCAGCGGTAGTGCTGCTGACAGTGGAGGACTCCGTGCTGCCAATTGTTGAGGTTGTTGTGTCTGCAACTGTGGATGTAAATGTAGCTTCAGTTGTAGAGGTGCTGGCTTCACTTGTGCTGCTTACAGTTGTTGGAACAGCTGTGGTGCTTTCTGTACCTGTTGTTGCGCTGGTTTCACTTGTGGTGCTAGGTTCTGTACTTGTTGAAGTGACTTCAGCGGTATTGCTGCTGACAATGGAGGAATCTGTGCTGCCAATTTTTGAGATTGTTGTGTCTGCAACTGTGGATGAAGATAGAGCTTCAATTGTAAAGGTGCTGGCTTCACTTGTGCTGCTGTCAGTCGTTGGAACAGCTGTGGTGCTTTCTGTAGCTGTTGTGTTGGCTTCAGTACTGCTTGTTTTTTCGCTGGTCTCACTTGTGGTGCTAGGTTCTGTACTTGTTGAAGTGACTTCAGCGGTAGTGCTGCTGACAGTGGAGGACTTCGTTCTGCCAATTCTTGCGGTTGTTGTGTCTGCAACTGTGGATGTAAATGTAGCTTCAGTTGTAGATATACTGGCTTCACTTGTGCTGCTTACAGTTGTTGGAACAGCTGTGGTGCTTTCTGTAGCTGTTGTGCTGGCTTCAATACTGCTTGTTGTTGCGCTGGTTTCACTTGTGGTGCTAGGTTCTGTACTTGTTGAAGTGACTTCAGCGGTAGTGCTGCTGACAGTAGTGCTGCCTGTGCAACATGTAAATGTAGCTTCAGGAGGTGCTGGCTTCACTTGTGCTGCTTACCAAGCTGTTGTGCTGGACTGCTTGTTGTTGCGCTGGGTTGTGACTTCAGCGGTAGTGTCTGACAGTGGAACTCTGTAGATGTAAATGTAACTTGTTCTGTTCAGTTGTGGAACAGTTGTGGTGCTTTCTGTAGCTGTTGTGCTGGCTTCAGTACTGCTCTTTTGTTGCTGGTTTCACTTGTGGTGCTAAGTTCTGTATTTGTTGAAGTGGCTTGGTAGTGCTGCTGACAGCTGTGCTGCCAATTGTTGAGGTTGTTGTGCTGCAACTGTGGATGTAAATGTAGCTTCTGTATGCTGCTTCACTTGTGCTGCTTACAGTTGTTGGAACAGCTGTGGTGCTTACTGTAGCTGTTGTGCTGGCTTCAGTACTGCTTGTTGTTGCGCTGGTTTCACTTGTGGTGCTAGGTTCTGTACTTGTTGAAGTGCCTTCAGCGGTAGTGCTGCTGACAGTGGAGGTCTCCGTGCTGCCAATTGTTGAGGTTGTTGTGTCTGCTGTAGATGTAAATGTAAGTTCAGTTGTAGAGGTGCTGGCTTCACTTGTGTTGCTTACAGTTGTTGGAACAGCTGTGGGCTTTCTGTAGCTGTTGTGCTGGCTTCAGTACTGCTTGTTGTTGCTGGTTTCACTTGTGGTTCTAGGTTCTGCACTTGTTGAAGTGACTTCAGCGGTAGTGCTGCTGACAGTGGAGGTCTCCGTGCTGCCAATTGTTGAGGTTGTTGTGTCTGCAACTGTAGATGTAAATGTAAGTTCAGTTGTAGAGGTGCTGGCTTCACTTGTGCTGCTTACAGTTGTTGGAACAGCTGTGGTGCTTTCTGTAGCATTTGTGCTGGCTTCAGTACTGCTTGTTGTTGCGCTGGTTTCACTTGTGGTGCTAGGTTCTGTACTTGTTGAAGTGACTTCAGCGGTATTGCTACTGACAGTGGAGGAATCTGTGCTGTCAATTGTTGAGATTGTTGTGTCTGCAACTGTGGATGAAAATAGAGCTTCAGTTGTAAAGGTGCTGGCTTCACTTGTGCTGCTGTCAGTCGTTGGAACAGCTGTGGTGCTTTCTGTAGCTGTTGTGTTGGCTTCAGTACTGCTTGTTGTTGCGCTGGTTTCACTTGTGGTGCTAGGTTCTGTACTTGTTGAATTGACTTCAGCGGTAGTGCTGCTGACAGTGGAGGACTCCGTGCTGCCAATTGTTGAGGTTGTTGTGTCTGCAACTGTGGATGTAAATGTAGCTTCAGTTGTAGAGGTGCTGGCTTCACTTGTGCTGCTTACAGTTGTTGGAACAGCTGTGGTGCTTTCTGTAGCATTTGTGTTGGCTTTAGTACTGCTTGTTATTGCGCTGGTTTCACTTGTGGTGCTAGGTTCTGTACTTGTTGAAGTAACTTCAGCGGTAGTGCTGCTGACAGTGAAGGTCTCAGTGCTGCCAATTTTTGAGGTTGTTGTGTCTGCAACTGTGGATGTAAATGTAGCTTCAGTTGTAGAGGTGCTGGCTTCACTTGTGCTGCTTACAGTTGTTGGAACAGCTGTGGTGCTTTCTGTAGCTGTTGTGCTGGCTTCAGTACTGCTTGTTGTTGCGCTGGTTTCACTTGTGGTGCTAGGTTCTGTACTTGTTGAAGTGACTTCAGCGGTAGTGCTGCTGACAGAGGTTGGTCCTGCAGAAGCTGTGTCTGCAAATGTTGATGTAAATGTCGCTTATTTGTATTCTTTCAGGCGTTCCTTTTTGATGTTTGGTTTTGTTTGATAGTTTACGAATTCGAACTTTTAATTAAATATGTTCATTTGTTTATTTTAGAGAGTTTTGATGTCCGCTTTGTCTTATTAAAGTTAACGCATGTCCGTCTTTATGAATATATATGACATTTAATTTGAGTCAAACAACAAGCTCCTTTAATGCCCGTTTTGAATATCTCCACGATATATTCAAAAGTATTTCTAATTAGAAACGTGTCGCATGTGTAACAATAAGAACCTTTCTTCTACGATATTGTATGTTTTGTTTTATGTATTTAGACATATGTGCATATAATATTGGATAACTAGGGAAGTTTCCATGGGTATATGATACTGAACGTAATGATTTTGTATCTTAAGGAAACGTGTAAATATATCCTATTCAGAAAAAAAGTGGATATGTAGAATACTAGTACATTCCACATAGTACATGTATATTCTTTCCATACTTATACTTCATTCAAATTTAGCTTTCATCATTATGTATAATACTGTGCGCATTAATTTCTGAATGTCACGCAACTTGTAATTACTAGATACATATATGTAAAAGAAAGATATATCCAGGAAATCCCTATAAGTACTTTAAGATACTTTCTTTTACAGCAAAATCATAAAAACTTAAGGAATGAAAGACACATGGTCACATGACACATAAGTACTACCGAGTCTGTGATGCTATACTAGTAATATGTGCAAGATATGATTTAACCCATCAGTACAGTAAAAGAAATTGACAGTTTGTTTTACTTCACAGTCTTCAAATAAAATACTGAACAATTTTAATATCTATAAATACAATCTGCTCTAGACTCGTGAGGTAAGGAGTTGATCCTTACGTCGCGGGTCCACTTTGGGACCTGGATACCGGTCCTTTAGAATGAGACTCATGTACACAGAGGTCCCGTGTCGCAGTAAATGTTGACACGAAAAAGACCCCTCGCTGCCCAATGGCCGTAAGTACCGAGTATATGACAAAACTTTCAGCTATCCAATGACAAGTGGTGGATTCTCCATACGAGTGAAAAATTCTCGAGAGGGACGTAAAACAACATACAATCAATCTATCTATCTATCCCCTCCTCCGTTTCCCTACACTATTTATCCCTACAGAATTTGATGATGTCGAATGTAGGAAAAATATACTCAGTAAAACTTGGTAAATCACGAGCAGTATAATTACCTAAAAAAGTCAAAATGAGCTCATGCTGAGGTATTTTGTGAAATAGAGAACATAAAAAATTATTTTTTACATGGTTGCTGACAAATCTTATTTAGGTATAGTCTTATCTTATTTCACTGATGTGGCCTACGTAATAGTTTGTTTAATCGGACTCGAGATTGTAAGCATGACACATTTTTATCATGCTTATGTTTTGTTTAGCGATGTGTCAAGCAATATCGACCTAGCTTAATGAATAAAATGAAGAAATGGGGGGGGGGGGGGGGTTGTAATTTTCAAATGTTAGATGATCGATATTTTTTTTGCAAATCAAGCTTTTTGTTTTTATTATTTTTAAAAAATACCCTTCATGATCTTATATGGCGAAAGGTTCTTGCGTTTTTAAAAAATTTTAA
>NW_026931805.1:0-4907 GCF_032062105.1 Saccostrea cuccullata
AATTTATATTATCCTTTAATGTTGTGGATATCAAGCAATTCAAGTTTATTTTAAAAATGTTCGAGTATTAATTCAAACAAATGTTATTTGCAAGTATTTAGATTATTTACACCATTGATAAACATTCTACAAGCGGTTGAAAATGAAGTCTACGTATGTTTCATGACCCTATGGCCAGAAGACTATGGCATATGTTACTTCAAATTTACTGGATTCCACAATAAATTATACCATGCTTTTCTTTTTTATTCCTGTTATACTTTTTTTATCCATAACCTGTACATTTCGATTATTATTCATCAATAAGAATATATATCTTCTATTCTAAATTGTTTTGCCATTTTCTACATCTCGCCCCTATATCTACTGCGATACGGTGCGTCGATTTACCCAAAAGGACCCAAAAGGACCCAAAAGAACCCAAAAGGACCCAAAAGGAACCCAAAAGGACCCAAAAGGAACCCAAAAGGACCCAAAAGGACCCAAAAGGAAGTTAAGAACAACCCAAAAGGACTTGAAATAAAGACAATAAATGGATATATAATGAACATTTTCATATTTTATTAAATCTAAAACTATATTTTTTAGGGTAAAATGTGTGGTTGGGGTGGAGGTGGGAGGTCCCCCACCACCCATAACCCCCACCCATCCCGATACCATATGCCTAAAACATGAATAAGATAAAACTTTTTTTTTCATTTATTAAATATCATATAGTAAGATATGGTTAAACAGAAGGAGGAGTAAATTAATACTTTGTTAATTTCAGCTAAAAGAAATCAAAGCATACCTGACCAGATTTAGTGTTTGATGTGCTATAAAAGTTTATGTTATTGTTTCAGTTGCAACAATATAAGTATGTTTTGCCAACTTTTATGTAAAAATATAATATAATATTCGTAATTTACTTCAAATTATTAATTTTCAATGTTTTATGATATATTAATTAAAGTCCTTTTGGGTTCCTTTTGGGTCCTTTTGGGTCCTTTTGGGTTCCTTTTGGGTCCTTTTGGGTTCCTTTTGGGTCCTTTTGGGTTCCTTTTGGGTCCTTTTGGGTCCTTTTGGGTAAATCGACGATACAATGCGAGTTTCAATCAGGTCCTTTCCGGTGCATCTTTTTTTTTTTAACCTATGTGAATAAGCATGGACCATATCTGCACAAATATGGCGTTAAAAATAAAAAGTTTCCCTTATAAATCACTAGACATCAGGCTTTATTAGCGATACATACTGATTGCCGAATGACTGTTGAATTCGTAATAAAATTTCAACGTCAAAAGCTTCAAAAACTAGAAAAAGTTTGGTCAACTCAAATGCACAAATGAAAACGTAGCATCTCCATCATTCAATCGGTTCGATGTTTAAAATGCATGTTTCAAATATTACCTCTACAAATGAACTAAAACAAATCAGGTATCTGATTTTAAGTTAAAACTGAATCCGTTTTCGAATGCTGTCTTTCGCCCGATGCAACGTGGCTGTTATAACAAAGAGCCTCGTTCTGATATCGGATGTCGTAATATTCGGAATAACGAACCCGATCGCAAAAAAAGAGTTAAGACTACGGAAAAAAACAGCACCCTTCCCCATGATTTAAACGATTTAAAATTAAGTTTAATCTTTTCTTACCCATTGACTTTTTATTTTAAAAAACTTTTAAAAGATTTTCTACATATATGAATATAAACTTTGACTCCTCTTGTGACCCCGCCCTACCCCCGGGGGTCATGATTTGAACAATTTAGAATATACACTACCCCAGGATGCTTCCACATAAGTTTTAGCTTTTCTGGCCAAGTGGTTCTTGAGAAGAAGAATTTCAAAAAGATTTTTCTTATTAATTTCAATGTACAACTTTGACTCCCTCTTAATTGTGGCCCCGCTCTACCCCCGGGGGTCATGATTTGAACAATTTAAAATCTACACTACCCCTGGATGCTTCCACATGAGTTTAAGCTTATCTGGCCCAGTGGTTCTTGAGAAAAAGATTTTTTAAGATTTTTCCTATATATTTCTATGTAAAACATTGATTCCCTATTGTGGCCCCGCCCTACCCCTGGGGGTCATGATTTGAACAATTTAGAATCTACAGTATACAAGGATGCTTACCTATAAGTTTCAGCTTTTCTGGCTGAGTGGTTCTTATAAAAGATTTTTAAAGATTTTTCCTATCTTCTATGTAAAACATTGATTCCCTATTGTGGCCCCGCCCTACCCCCGGGGGTCATGATTTGAACAATTTAGAATCTACACTATCCCAGGATGTTTCCAAATAAGTTTCAGCTTTACTGGCCAAGTGGCTCTTGAGAAGAAGATTTTTAAAGATTTTGCCTATATTTTTCTACTTAAAACATTGATTCCCTATTGTGGCCCCGCCCTACCCCCGGGGTCATGATTTGAACAATTTAGAATCTACACTATCCCAGGATGCTTCCAGATAAGTTTCAGCTTTACTGGCCCTGTGGTTCTTGAGAGAGACTTTTTGAATTCTTTGTCTTTTCTTGATTATCTCCCCTTGTGAGGAGACTTGGCCCTTCAATTTAACAATTTAAATTCCCCTTCACCCAAGGATGTTTTGTACTAAGTTTGGTCAAAATTGGCCCAGCGGTTCTTGAGAAGAAGTCAAAAATGTGAAAAGTTTACAGACAGACGACAGACGGACGGACAGACGGACGGACGACGGACAAATTGTGATCAGAAAAGCTCACTTGAGCCTTCGGCTCAGGTGAGCTAAAAAGGAAATACGGTATTTTTATATTAATATGTATTCCTATGAAAAATCCCTGATGTGATGCCATCCTATCACAGATGTTGCCCAAACCTACCCTTTTGGGTTATGATTTGATTTGATTTAAACTTGAATTTACACTACCTCAAGATACTTCCATATCAATGTGACAAAACGTGGCTTTGCTGCTCAAGTCAGAATACACCACTGATTAAAATAAAGTTAAATCTGCACTACCTGAGGATGATCCCATATCAATATGACTTATCATGACAATGCTGTTCTTCGCAAAAAATTTATTAGACATTTTCCTTGATAAACATGTACTTAATATGTAAGATTTTCATCCCCCATCATGGCCCGCTCACCCCCTTCCCTTTTTTTCCTACATATATTACAGTAGTCTTGTATGTTAAACTTGATCACTGATTGTGGCCTTACCCTACCAAAGCCATGGGGTCATGATTTGAACAAATTGGATTCTAGATGAACATTATGAAGGTTTAGCATAAGTTACAACTTATTTGGAACAGTGATATCTAAAAGATACACACACTACATGTACCAAATTTTCATTAATTCTTAATTATCTCCCATAGGAAGTTGATGTGGCCCTCTATTTGCCCAAACTTAAATTACCTTCACACAAGAATATTTGTGGCAAGTTTGGTTAAAATTCACCCAGTGGTTCTTGAGAAGAAGTCTAAAATGTTAATGATTTACAGAGGGACAAATGGACAGGCAGACATACAACAGAACTGTAAAGACAAAATGTGATTAGAAAATCTCAAGTGAGCTAAAAACACCTGGGACTTAGTGTACAGTCAGTCATCACAAACAAGTACATGTAATCATGCATGCAATCACTACTGTAGCTAATACCATATGTAAAACCAGTTAATTTCAAGATCTAAAAAAATACAGAATGAAGAAAAATGCAAATAATATCTATGAGGTTGAGAACAACACAGTCATTCAATGACATGTTATTACCAGCTGTGAAAACTATACCTATAATGAATGTTGAAATTTGCAAATTATATAAATGAAGACTTAATTAATAAATTAGAGGAACTTGTGAATTAAACTAATGATTGTAAATATATTTGAATTCTCAATTGGGTATCATCTTCAAAAATAATCAAATTTTGAAACCTTTTCTATTTATATCTAAGGCTGTGCATGAAATTTATCGGGCATACGTGAAGTTTGGGGAATTTGTTATGTATCCTAATATTCAAAATACAAAAATTAAATTATTTTAAATAAAATCTATTAACACCTCATTATTTTTTTGATGGCATTAATACAATTCACAAATATATTCAATAATTGTCCTATTATCACTTCTGATTCATTATTCTTTCATGTCATTTGAAAAACATTTGTGGTGAAATAACTAAGGCTACATAAAATTGAAATTCTGGTTCTCAGGCCCATGTGAATCCATTTTGAGGTAGACGCATTGCTAATTTTATTGTATGTTTGAATAAATAAAAAGTTGGTATTGCAGAGACCAATCCGCAAAAAAAATTTCATACTCATTTTTTTGTAGTTCACTACTCAAATATAACTTCCGGTAGCCATTTGCAAAGAGACTTTGGCTACTTCATTTGAAAATACATTCGAAGACATTGCCTACGATGTTCACACACTGATAAGCAATGGATGAAGCAAACCTTTTGATAGTCTGGTCCAATTTATAGAAAAAAATACTTCTAAGCAAATAATTATTATTTGGTCCAGCATAGTTCTTTAACCTATTTCGAGTATGCTGAATCCGAAAAAATATGCTGGCTTTCATGGAAATGACGTTAAAGATGTCAAAATGGCGATTCAAAATGGCGGACATCCAATTTTTCTAATTTTCTCTTAATATCATTCAAAAAGGAGAAATAATGAGTGAATATCTCACTGATTTCAACTAGAACTGTCCAATAGGGACAAATACCCCCCGCTGGGTTTTTCAGAGAAGGTGCCAATTCAAAAATACTTTATGGATCTAGAGGTGTTCACAATTTACCAGGTATTTACAAAAATTCGCAGTGAAATATAATTGCTCATGATGTTTCTTAATGAATGAAACAAAGGTGCAACCAAATGAAACATCAATCACTAATACATTGTAATTCCCCTGTAACATTTTTTTTTTTTTTAAATTTTTTATTTATTTTATTTT
>NW_026931806.1:0-5024 GCF_032062105.1 Saccostrea cuccullata
CTTTTAATAAAATTTCATTTTGAAATCATTAAAAAATATAATTTATACAATCTTGTTATAAAAGAAATAAATTTGTAATTCAAAATGATGAAAATCATTGTCAATTTAATTTTTGGATTTTAAAACTAAAGGAGATAACTCTGGGATATGAACACGATTACTCAGAGATTGTTGCAAACGTTTTTCGAACATTCTGATGTTTATCATTCCAAACATTTGAATTGATATATTCATAGATGAGAGGAGAATTCTAAATATACATGTAAAATTCGTCAAAGTGTTCAAAATATAGATTTTATAAGGCTGAATTTGGACACGAGAAGCATTTTTGTATTACATGTAACTGACGATCTATTGATGTAGTACTTATTCATACACTCCTAATTGAAACTGGTAGATTTTTTTTAGTATAGAATGAATTGAGTGAAAGAATGTATACTCTGCGGAATTTAGGACAACTGGGTTATGAGCTCCATTACATGTATTTTCTCAACCCTGATTTCTTTAAACAATTGCAAGTGCTCAACCTTCCAATAAATGTGGGAATAAGGTTGAAAGATATGAGACTGTGTTATCTGGATGTGCAATAATAAAATATGACTACTTAATGGGATGTAATGTGTAAAATTCGGATTAATTGGTTACAAAATATCATAAATATCCAACTATTTTTGACTTCGGTAGGTTGACGATATAACCAAAATTCAAAGTATAACTTCGTAAATATATTGCATGATGGTCATGCTTGTTGCATTTTACATTTCACTCTTGAAAATGTTGCTCTTTCAGTAATTTTTACTCGGTAAAGAATGGTATAAAGTTACTCGATATCCATTCATGCATTACATGTACATAATATAATTTTAAAAATGTTCTGTTATTCATAGTTACATATTTACTTATTTTTATTATGTTCTCCGATTCAAGTTTTCTTGACCTTTTCTATTCAAGATGAATTCTGAATTTACAGGTAAAGTACTAGTATTTTAAGAAATGTCCCCCTTGGGCCACCTTACGTAAACAATACTCCCACGCAGATTAAATTCTATGGCAGAATGCATGCGGAATTAGGCTCGGAATTCTTCGAATACTGACACAAAGGTATGCATATGCCCTATTCTTTATTACATGTACTATTTTGGTGGTTAACTGTCCTGTATTTTTACCCTGTTTAAAATATGTACAATTTAACTTTTTTTGCGCCGCTGATAAAGTGCATGTTTATTTAAGTTTGATGGTTAATCAAAAACATTCCGGGCCAGTATACTAGATGGTATCCCTCCTGCTGGGGTGGGGATAAGGGCTTCATAGATTCCGGGTTGGTGTCTTTCTGAAACATTATAAACCGCTACCCTTTTCTTATGAAAGCTTAAATTAAGATGTATGGCATTTGCCATATATGTATATACATATGTATACCCTTTGGAAACTGAAAGCAGATAGACTCATTATAAACTGACCGGGCGTCTTCTTTCAAAAATGAATTTCATATACATGTATATCAAATATTTTTTTTCCAATTCTACAATAAAGATTTACTTTTAAAATAAATTAATGTTATCCATCTATTTTAGTAACACATACATTATCCAAATTTTAATACATGTACTCTCTTGATCTCCATCGTCGCTGCCACCTGTGTTCGAATCTTATTTCGTTTGACGAATACCTTTCATTGGTGTCTATAGCTATCTGTACCATTTTCCTTGGAACTGTTCGTAGACGTGTGCATTGTCGGATCGAGGAGTATGTGCTGGACTTGTTCCAACAATAAGCCAATTGATTACAGACACATGCAATACTACAGCACCTGCGTGAACGTGTATCTCGCTATAAAAAATAAACTAGATTCGTGCAGATATTTGTTTGCACTACCCATGGTCACTCTATCGGAGGTTGAAATGAAATATAAACCTATACACTATGACAAAATAATTATTGCAAAAAATTGACCCCTTCCTTTGTGATGAGAATAATCAACATTTACAATGGTCGTTGGGAGATGCCGGTTGTTGAACTCCAATTAAGAGAGTGTTTGTATTGCTATTCGCTGGTACCAGAAACATTCTTTTCATAGAACTTGAAATAAATCAAACTAATTTCACACTTTTACATGTCTCATTATATTCATTAAAAGACACCTTTGAAATTATAATTAAAAAGGCATCTTTGAAATGATATACAATAATAAAGCAGTACTTTATGAACCAATACTCTAAAACTGTTTACATGTACACTGTATAATGTACACGATTTGCTTTTGCAGTTCCTTTCCATCTTCGAGAGCCAAGGGTTTTCGGTCCACTCCGCTCCTCATAAACCCTTGGCCGTGTTTTCATAATGAAATCAGCCAAGGGTTTATGGGGAGCGGAGTGGACCGAAAACCCTTGGCTATAGCGAAGATGTTGCTTTCAAGCAGAGCTGCAAAAGAAGAGCGTGTAAACTAGATTTATACATATGCACGACATGCCTGCAAGCACATGCTCTATATCAGTCTGGAAAGCAGACGTAATTAACTGACCAAGCTATATATACAATACGAAATTATCTGTCACAATGTGATAGCAGGTATGGTGCATTCCGAGCTATATTAGAATCTGCAGATTTTATTATTTTATTTATGGAATTCGAAAAATCATGGACTTTTCCCGAAAAGGGAGTGGTTGGAGAGGGTTTTAAAGGCTACCCAGTACTAAGTGGAATTGTCTCCTTCCCCCCCCCTTCCGGCGACAGAATCGGCTATTTCATTATGATTTTATTTTTGTAAATCTATGCTCTATTATTCATACATGTATCCACAGAATCCATTAACCATGGCAGGGATATCAAAGAGAGTCAACCAGTGGCAGAAATTCTTTGACGAACACGAAGAAAAACAGAAAATAAACCCCTTCTCTGAATGGGAGGGGGCCTCACATCGTCAGAAACTGGACAAAAATGACCCTAATTACGGGCGTCCCGTGGAGGGATCTATGACAGAATATAGGGGTCAAAAGGCCGGAGAACTCATCAGCGGAGAAATCGTGGAACTGTGTCACGTGATCTCTGATCTTGGACAAAAGAACGCGGATGGAACATTCAGTATATCTTTTGGAAATCTATTCGAAGCATACACAACCATATCAAACAAACTGGTGGGGATGTTAATGCGTGCACGGAAACAAAAATTATTAACTTTTCCTGGAGAAATGTTATTTCAGAGACGAGATGATGACGTTACAGTTACTTTATTTAAAATTCCGTATACCACGTGATTAATATTTAAAAATAATTTATTTTAAGTGTTTAATAAATAAAAATTTTTTTTGACATTTTGAAGTGTTGTTAATTTAATTTTTTTCACATTCAAAAGTTATCCTACTTTATATTCATGCAGTATAACATTCCTCTGTCTCCTGAAAGTGGAACTGATTCAGTATACAAGAACATGCTTCGAGTACCATCCAGTTTAATCCGAGGCTGGTTACTAACAAATAATTGAATGAAACAGGGATTTCAACAATCTCATCAAGTCAGTACATCTCAATTTCTACATGATGACCTTGTTTACAAATACAACGTTGTATTATATTACTTTGGTGACAGTTGTTTGGGTCATTTATTATATTAATATTGATTATGAAATACACTGTACTCTGTTTACCTGATTAAAACATAGGGCTCACACAGATGTGATTGTTTGAAAGGGGCTGATTTCTTCAATAAAGCACCTGATCAGCCTCTGGTAAAGTTCACAGGAATCTGTGTCTTTGACCTAATCACAGATTGTGTACAGATTTATGATCACTGTGCTAAATGGAATATTTGGTTTATTCACTTTTAAGTATTAAATTGGGTTTCAAATATCATAAAAAAAGTTATTTTTCATAACCAGACATTAAAAAGACCTTGAAATAAAAGGAAAGGAGAATAAAAAAATCCTATTAAGTATTTTGAAATCTTTTATTGCATATTGCATTAAAACAAACAAGTGCTACAAAAAATATCTTTTCCATTGGAAATACGATATACACTTCAGTGCTAAAAAAAGTCAACAATTGAAAGCTGAAAGAAAATATTGCTCAATGACGGTACATCATTACACAATATTATACTGTAAAGGTATTTCACATGAATGAAAGATTGTAGTGCACCCCATATTTTCACTTTAATCAAATAATACATGTATACATCTAATGTTTTCAATTATCTTTCACACATTCAAAAATGCAATTATGGAAACACAGCTTAAGTAACTGAAGCTTTGTTCCACACAAGCCTTCACTTTTAAAATACTATATAACAATCATACTTAAAGAACTTCACTTATTTTTCATTGCAATATCCTGCTGATGTTGAATCGTTTCGTAAAACTTTCTTTTAACTTCCTGTTGTTTTTTGTAATCTTCACTGCTCCTCAATCGTTTGTTTTTGGCCGCGGCTTCTTTGTCACCCTCCTCTTTGATCTTCATGAAGGTTTTCATGGAGTTATCATCATCGGGCCGAGGCCCGCGAAAGTTAGCCCATTTATCTAGCTGACCATGCTTCTGGGTTTCCTGAGTAAGTAAAACAAAATATAATGTTCCACTGAATAGCTCATTCATACTTGATGTAGATAACATAGAATAAAAGGTCATTTACAAAGAAGATAAGTTACAAATTCTCACATTTTGCTTGTCATACATATATTCAGTATATTAGTGAGAAAAGCTAGATCCTTGCCTTAAACATTACAGGAAGCGAAGCTGTAAATAAATATGATTGTTTAACAAACACTGACTTACTTTTTGAAGTTGTTGTAATGTTTTTACTTCTCCAATTTCTTCAAAAAATTTCTGGGTTTCTCTATCTGACAGAAGCTAAAAGTTAAGGGAACAAATAATTTCTTATATAATATCAGAAAGAAGTAAATAATGTAATAGGAAAAATGTGAATAAACAAATAAATAGCAGAGTCTGACTTGTATATTTGAAATCTGAGAGAAGAAAGAAAGAAAATTTTGCATTTTGACTCATACACTACCAGAACTCTTAAAAACACCCTAC
>NW_026931807.1:0-50383 GCF_032062105.1 Saccostrea cuccullata
TCGTGATAGTGGGTCTGGCCCGAAACAATAAATTAAGAGATTTAATTCAAATTGAATTGAAGGTTTGAAAAATTCATAATTGAAAATTGACACGCTTAACTTCTATTTAACAAGCATAATTGAAAAGTTCCAGGTTTGTATAGCATTCAAATACAAACCCACGATTACAATTTTGTTTAATATTTAACATTATTTGAAAAGTTACATTAATTTGAAATTTTGACATTAAGTCTATTCTCAGTTTATGCCCTATAGACCTGATCAAGCAATACCGTAAAATATAAGTTTAAAATAATAATCCGCTTCATGAAATCTAAGAGAATATCATAAAATAAACTAGTGCTAATTGTAACGGGAACCGTTACAGATGTTCCCCAAACGCTCCCCAACTCCCTTTTGGTGCCATATTCCCTGTAAGCTTCATTAAAAAAGACAAAATCTATGCATTTCAGACTTTAACAACGTTTTCCCAGAAGGATATCAATTATATTCAAATTTTAGCATCGCATGTAAATGCATGTGCGTTATGACCATATCATCTTGTCTACACTATCTATATATTTTGATATACTATATATTAAAGCATTCAGTCCAAAAGTATTAAAAATCACTCATTTAAGTGTATTTTTAATTTCATCTGTTCCCAATGCACGCACGTGCGTGCACGTGCATGATGACCATACCTTCTTGTAGGAGTTTTTTATATTCATCTATGTTCTAAATCCCATCCTGTTTGGTTGAAAAACAAGGGAGTTATAGCCATTTCAAGTTTCAACCAATCAGATTGCAGCAAACGTGCATCCGCGTGATTTCATGATATTTTTTCTATGTCATATTGTAGGATATCCTAATGCATGACTATGTTTTAAATTTCAAAGCATTTCGTCAAAAAACAAAGGAGATCTATCCATTTAAAGTTTCAGCCAATCAGATTGCAGCACACGTGCATGCGCGTTATTTCTTGAAATGTTTTGTATATCATATTACATGGTATCCTAATGTATGACTATGTTTAAAATTTCAAATTATTTCGTCAAGAAACAAAGGAGATATAGCCTTTTAAAGTTTCAGCCAATCAGATTGCAGCACACGTGCATGCGCGTTATTTCTTGAAATGTTTTTTATATCATATTACAGTATATCCTAATGTATGACTATTTTCTAAATTTCAAAGCATTTCGTCAAGAAACAAAGGAGATATGGCCTTTTAAAGTTTCAGCCAATCAGATTGCAGCACACGTGCATGCGCGTTATTTCTTGAAATGTTTTGTATATCATATTACAGGATATCCTAATGTACGATTATGTTTTAAATTTCAAAGTATTTCGTCAAGAAACAAAGGAGATATAACCTTTTAAAGTTTCAGCCAATCAGATTGCAGCACACGTGCATGCGCGTGATTTCATAATTTTTTTTCCATATCATATTGTAGCATATCCTAATTCATGACTATATGTTAAAATTTCAAAGGATTTCGTCAAAAAACAAAAGAGATATTGAGATTTTTGTTTCAGCCAATCAGAGCAAAGCGCACGTGCATGCACGTGAGTTCCTCCTAATTTGACAGTGTCATATTATTAACACTATTAATATATACTTATGTAATGAGTTTGATAGCATTTCATCAAAAGATGTAAAAGTTATGGCCATCTTAAGTATATCAGTCGTTTCACTCATTGCACGCGCCCGCACGTGCATGCGTGTGCGCGCAAAATGACCTTCGTTCCGCACACCTACACTACACACCTATTAACCCTAAAAAGGTTTTAGCTCAGTTGGGTGAACAGTTTCTGAGAACACTCGCGGACAAAAAAAGTACCGGAGAAGAAATAAGAAGAAAAAAAATAATAATAATAACTAGTGCTAATTGTAACGGGAACCGTTACAGATGTTCCCCAAACGCTCCCCAACTCCCTTCTCGTGCCATATTCCCTGTAAGTTTCATTAAAGAAGGCAAAATCTATACATTTAAGACGTAAACAACGTTTACCCAAAAGTACATCCTAAAGTATGCCTATATTTTAAATTTCATAGCATTTCGTCAAAAAACAGAAAAGATATTGAGATTTTTGTTGCAGCCAATCAGAGCGAAGCGCACGTGCATGCGCGTGAGTTCGTGCTAATTTGACAGTGTCACATTATCTACACTATTAATATATCCTTATTAAATGAGTTTTAAAGTATTTCATCAAAAAATGTTAAAGTTATGGCTATATAAAGTATATCCGTCATTTCACTCATTTCACGCGCCCGCACGTGCATGCGTATGCTCGCAAAATAACCTTCGTGTTGCACACCTACACTACACACCTATTAACCCTAAAAAGGTTTTAGCTCAGTTGGGTGAACAGTTTCTGAGAACACTCGCGGACAAAAAAAGTACCGGAGAACAAAGAAGAAAAAAAAGAATAATAATAATAATAATAATAATAATAAGAAACCGAGTAAAAACAATATGTTCCCAAACTCCGTTTGGGGAACATAACTAGTGCTAATTGTAACGGGAACCGTTACATATGTTCCCCAAACGCTCCCCAACTCCCTTTTGGTGCCATATTCCCTGTAAGCCTTATTAAATAAGACAGCATCTGTACATTTTTGTCTTTAACAACGTTTTCCCAAAAGGATACCAATTATATTCAAATTTTAACATTTCACGCGTGCCCATGTGAATGCACGTGCATAATGATCATATAATCTTGTCTACACTTTCTATATATTTAAATATACTTTTTATTAAAGCATTTAGTCCAAAAGTATTAAAAATCACTCATTCAAGTGTATTTTTAATTTCACTCGTTCCAAATGCACGCACGTGCGTGCACGTGCATGATGACCATACCTTCTTGTTAGAGGCCCTTATATCTATCTATGTTCTAAATCCCATCCTGTTTGGTTGAAAACCAAAGGAGATATAGCCATTTAAAGTTTCAGCCAATCAGATTGCAGCACACGTGCATCCACGTGATTTCAAGAATTTTTTTCTAAATCATATTGTAGAATATCCTAATGCATGACTATGTTTTAAATTTCAAAGCATTTCATCAAAAATCAAAGGAGATATAGCCATTTAAAGTTTCAGCCAATCAGATTGCAGCACACGTGCATCCATGTGATTTCAAGAATTTTTTTCTAAATCATATTGTAGAATATCCTAATGCATGACTATGTTTTAAATTTCAAAGCATTTCATCAAAAATCAAAGGAGATATAGCCATTTAAAGTTTCAGCCAATCAGATTGCAACACACGTGCATGCGCGTGATTTCTTGAAATTTTTTATATATCAAATTGCAGGATGTCCTAATGCATGACTATGTTTTAAATTTCAAAGCATTTCGTCAAAAAACAAAGGAGATATAGCCATTTAAAGTTTCAGCCAATCAGATTGTAGCGCACGTGCATGCGCGTGATTTCATGAAATTTTTCCATATTATATTGTAGGATATCCTAATTCATGGCAATTTTAAAAATTTCAAAGCATTTCGTCGGAAAACAAAAGAGATATTGAGATTTTTGTTTCAGCCAATCAGAGCAAGGCGCACGTGCATGCGCGTGAGTTCGTGCTAATTTGACAGTGTCATATTATTAACACTATTAATATATCCTTATGTAATGAGTTTCAAAGCATTTCATCAAAAAATGTAAAAGTTATAGCTATATTAAGTATATCAGTCAATTCACTCATTTCACGCGCACGCACGTGCAGGCGCATGCGCGCAAAATGACCTTCGTTCCGCACACCTACACTACACACCTATTAACCCTAAAAAGGTTTTAGCTCAGTTGGGTGAACAGTTTCTGAGAACACTCGCGGACAAAAAAGTACCGGAGAACAAATAAGAAAAAAAACTAGATGAGATCTCGTTGCGAGCAACGAGTAGGTCTTCCGTTGAATTTCTCGATAAGATGAGATGTGATTTTTACTGAGATATTCGTTAAAAGAGAATGACATTAAGTTTTCCTTCATTTCTTTTTAAGTTTCTGATTTTTATCACAATATTCTGAACATCTTTTGTTCAATATGGCTTATAAAAATACTCCCTCTTTTCGAGATATAAAGCATCAAAGATGTAGCATTTTGGCACCTTGCAACCACTTATTACGTAACATATGATCAAAACTTTGTAATGTATTGTTGCAAGATGAATATCTTTGCTTCTCATAACGGATATATACTTATAAAAAACATTGATCATGAAAGAGTTGAAGATGAAATACTTTTGACCCCTCTAAGCCCCTAATTTAAGGAGTCAGCCCCTTTTCCTTAAAATCAAATGAAAGGTCTTGTGATTTTGAAGATTTTTTGTTCAACACTTATTCAGAATCTTCTATTCGTTGTGGAGATATGCTAAACAAAAATATTTTTAAGGGTCACTCCTACAAGTCCTCAATGGGGCCGTTTTACACAAATTCAAAGTATGCATATTGCTTAGAACATTATTCTTGCCATCTTTTGTTCAATATTGCTTATCAAAATATTTCCGCTTTTCGAGATATAAAGCTTCAAAGATTTACATTATGGCCCCTTCTGACCCCTAATTACGTAACATATTATCAAAATTTTATCATATATTGTTGCAATTCCTTAAGATAAATACTTTTGCTTTAGTAATGTTTAACAGAATATTTATCATTAGAGAGTTATAGATAAAAGACTTTTGGCCCCTCTGACCCCCAATTTGAGGGGTCAGCCCCATTTTCTTGATATCAAACGAAAGGTCTTGTGATTTCAAAGACTTTTTGTTCTACAACTATTCAGAGATTTCTTTTCGTTTAGGAGATGTGCTTTATATAAATATTTAGGGGCCACCCCTACAAGTCCTTAATGGGGCCATTTTACAAAAATTCAAAGTTTGCATATTGTTTAGACTATTATTCTGACCATCTTTTGTTCAATATTGCTTATCAAATTTTTCCCCCTTTTCGAGATATGAAGCGTCAAAGATTTAGCATTCTGGCCCCTCGTGACCCCTAATTACGTAACATATGACTAAAATATTGTAATATATTGTTGCAAATCATTAATATGAACAACTTTGCTTCTGTAATGTATCACAAAATATTGATCATAAAAGAGTTAAAGATGAAAGACTTCTGGCCCCTCTGAGCCCCTAATTTGAGGAGTCAGCCCCTTTTTCTTGATATCAAACGAAAGGTCTTGTGATTTCAAAGACTTTTTGTTCTACAACTATTCAGAGATTTCTTTTCGTTTAGAAGATATACTTAATATAAATATTTAGGGGCCACCCCTACAAGTCCTTAATGGGGCCATTTTACAGAAATTCAAAGTATGCATATTGTTTAGATCATTATTCTGACCATCTTTTGTTCAATATTGCTTATCAAAATTTTCCCCCTTTTCGAGATATGAAGCGTCCAAGATTTAGCATTCTGGCCCCTCGTGACCCCTAATTACGTAACATATGACCACAATATTGTAATATATTGTTGCAAATCATTAATATGAACAACTTTGCCTCTGTAATGTATCACAAAATATTGATCATTAAAGAGTTAAAGATGAAAGACTTCTGGCCCCTCTGAGCCCCTAATTTGAGGTGCCAGCCCCTTTTTCTTGATATCAAACGAAAGTTCTTGTGATTTCAAAGACTTTTTGTTCTACAACTATTCAGAGATTTCTTTTCGTTTAGAAGATATACTTAATATAAATATTTAGGGGCCACCCCTACAAGTCCTTAATGGGGCCATTTTACAAAAATTCAAAGTATGCATATTGTTTAGATCATTATTCTGACCATCTTTTGTTCAATATTGCTTATCAAAATTGTCCCCCTTTTCGAGATATGAAGCGTCAAAGATTTAGCATTCTGGCCCCTCGTGACCCCTTATTACGTAACATATGACCAAAATATTATAATATATTGTTGCAAATTGTTAATATGAACAACTTTGCTTCTGTAATGTATCACAAAATATTGATCATTAAAGAGTTAAAAATGAAAGACTTTTGGCCCCTCTGAGCCCCTAATTTGATGAGTCAGCTCCATTTTCTTCATATCATGTAATAGTTCTTGTAATTCTGCACAACTTTCGTTCAATATGTCTTAACAAATTATAAAGAGATAAGAATATATGAAACAAAAGGTGTCAAATTTTGTGAGATGTTTCTGAGATATTTTTTCGGGCCCTACCGAGCTCCGGCGCCTTTTGCGCTAGAAAGATTTGGACACCAGCCCGCAACTCTACAATTCTTCCTTTACTTTCACTAAAAATCTTAAGTCAATATCTTAAGTCGTTTCGGAGGAGTTTTCCGGACAAGCCTACCCTCTAAAAATCAGAAAATTCATAATATCTCGAGATCGAAAGTGACGTCATCGCCGAAAAAAATTTCCAATAAGGTTCAAACCTATACCTATCAGATCTGAAAGTTTGATCAAAATCGGATGAGCCACTACCGAGAACTCGCGTGCACAAAATCGGTAAGAATAATAATAATAACTAGATGCGTTCTTGTTGCTAGGGCAACAAGTAGGTCTTCCGACCGACTTTTCTTTAGAGTTCTATGCTGCGTCATCCCATGAAATAGATTTCAGAATGTATTTTTTCGTTTACGTTCATTTACAGTAGTTTCACACCACAGATCGTGATTGTTCCAGGTATTTCACAAAATATCTCCAAATATAGCTTTTAAAAATCTGCAAAATGTTCCACACATGTTATAAAAGAGTGAAAAGTAATTTGCAACTGGAAAAAGACAAAAACAAAGAAAAAATTTGGGGAACGCCCCGAGCGGGATTCGAACCCCCGACAGTAAGACAAAGTTTGGTTCGGTCATATCTTTGCAATAAACGCACGCATGAATAAAATGAAAACATATATAGATATCTTTGAAGACGCTCTACAAACCCTGTAAATCCGAAAGAAAAATATTGAAGAACAAAAAAGTTGAAAAATTGGACTTTTTGAATTCACTTCCGTTTGCGACCGGAAGTAGGAACGACAAAAAATGAAGGACGTTCGGCACATCTACATGTGATGTTCTTTCATGTCCATAAGTTTCAATGTCATATCTTTAGCCGTTTTCGAGAAAAGTAGTGTACAAAAATCCATTTAAAAAATACAAATTTCCCAAAAAATCGCGAACGGAAGAAAATTTTGAAAAAATGAAAAACACGTCTGGAGATATTAACCTGGTGCATCTTTCCTGTAAAAATCTTTGAAATCCGTACAGTCACAGCTGAGATATCGCCATAAAAATGAAAAAAAGAATAATAATAATAATAACTAGAAACTCTTGTTGCTACAGCAACAAAAAAGGTCTTCCGTTCTTCTCTGTTTATCTGTAAGAACGAACCTTTTTCCTATGTTAAAAAATACATATATTTTACATACGATATTTGCTGAGAAAGAAACATAAATAGAAAAAGGGTTTCTCATTCTTGGAACAGGAAAACAAACGACTGGGGGTATATTTTACTAAGACTTTCGATGTTACTTGGGGCATTTTTAGTCTTTAAAACATAATTATGCAAAAAAATTCAAATACCTTATCTGTAAGTGAAATGAATGGGAAACTTGAATGCTCATATTATGTAGTTTTTCTCTCATAACCTTTAACAATTGTATATTTAGTATCGTAGTGTTTTTTTTTTAATTAAAGGATCTGATTCCATTAAACATTAATTGTGAATTTTAACGTTTAAACAGCGTTTTACCATTAGATGTAATGACAGTACCGTTAACAATAACTTAAACAAGATGTGTTTGTGAAACACTGATCCCCGCGTATGGCAACATTGCGAAGGTTAAGCTTTCTCAAATGCAGATCAAATATGTTGGTACCTAAAGTAAGAAATACAGATGTGAAGTATAAAACCCTAGCACCACCTGTTCAAGGGTTATTACCAAGGTTAACATTTTTATAGGTAGGACAAACTCCTGGGTCAAGGTCAAAGGGTCAATGTTGTTGGTTTCTAAAGAAAGGCCTTGTCTCAAAGATTACGTATGAGAAGTATGAAAGTGCTGGCCCCTAGGTACCGTTCAAAAGTTATGGCCAAAATTAAAGTTTTTTTTAAAAAAATCCTCCAAGGTCAAGGTCAAAGGGTCAAGGTTCTTGATATCCAATGAAAGGCCTTGTCACAAGGATTACATACTGAAATATAAAAACTCTAGCCCCTATTGTTAAAAAGTTATGACCAAGATTAAAGTTTGGAAAAAGTAGTTCAAACACCAAGGCCAAAGGGTCAAAGTTTTTGATATCCAATGACAGGTCTTCTCACAAGGATTACATATTTGAAGTATGAAAGCCCTAGCCGCCATTACCGTTTGAAAGTTATGACCAAAATTAAAGTTTTTTCGTAAGAACGGAAATCTCGAAGGTCAATGTCAAAATTCTTGACTTTAAATTAAAGGTGTTGCCAAAAAGAATTCATATTTGAAATGTGAAATTCTTATCATCTACCGATTTAAAATAAGTGCCAAAGTAAAAGTTTTTTAAAGAGAATTTTTGTGTAAAAGTGGGTCAAACTCCAAGATCAAGGTCAAAAGATCAAGGTTCTTGATATCTAATAAAGGGTCTTCTCACAAGGATTACATACGCGAAGTATGAAAGTCCTAGCTATTTCCGGTCAAAGGTTATAGCCAAGGTTAAACTTTTTCATAAGTACAAAAATCTCCAAGGTCAAAGTCAAAAGGTCAAAGTTTTTGGTATCCTGTGAAAATTCTTAAACGAAAAATACATATGTCAAGTATAAAATGCCTGGTATCTACTGTTCAAAGGATATAGCGAGAGTAAAAGTTCAAAATTTTTGTGTAAAAGTGGATCAAACTTCAAGGTCAAAAGGTCGAATCTGGTGGTACCCAAAGAAAGGTATTGTCACAAGGAATACACATGTGAAATATGAATGTCATAGCTCCACTTAATCAGAAGTTATGGGCAAGCTTAACGTTTTTGCGGACAACAGACAGAGAGACAGCTAGGCAGACAGAGAGACAGACAAACAGCTAGACGGACACGACAAAAACTATATATCCCCGAAACTTTGTTTACGGGGGAATAAAAAGATAAAATGGGGAAAATATAAATTATTTACTTTTTTATATAAAAAAAAATAAATACGTTAAAAAATATGAAGAAGAAATAAATTATTTATACCAGAATAATTTTATAAAATACATGAATTAAAAGTGTGGTTTTAAAATGACAGGATTTACACAACTACTTCGGGGGGGGGGGGGGGGGGGGGGGGCTTTCCCCATACTCTATTTGACCATATTTAATTATTTCATCCAAGATGACACTGCTTAAATATAACTTAAGATATACTGAAGTGATAATTGCATGTCTACATTAACATACTATATATGATTAAAAACCTCTAAGGTACGTGACTTTAAAATCATTTTGATATTATGGGCATTATGTTTGTTTGTTTGTTTTTTTAACATCAGTAATTTTCACTGAAATACTAAATCCTTCTTTTTGAGAAAAAATATCTTTCCAAGTAATATCAATTTATATTTTTTTTAAAATTATTTTTAACATTTACGTTATCTCGCGCTATGTTCTGGGACCTTCGGGAGTCGGGCTTCGAAAAGACTAGATTTACCCCTTGCCGAAACAATATGTGACGTCATTGTCATTTCCTTGCTTGGGAGTTGGAGCTGCAGCTGCAGATTGAGACTCGCAGATTATAGACTTATCGAACGTACATATCCTGACAACGTTTTTGGAAGATTTCAAGCAAGTCTTCTTAGATCTTTAAAGACACAACATTTTTATTAATTCCAACTTGCTGCTCGAGCCTGCTGAAAGAGATTTAAGGTAAGTACTTTTGGTTAAAAAAAAGTTCCTTTCGTCAAAGATGGCGGCCAAGGGAGATTAGTTATAGATTATTTCTTGATTTATAAGACATTGTGACAAACGCATGAAAATTGATGTTGCCGCCAATTAATGGAAATAAATATCATTATTTTTTTTTATTTAGACTATTCCAATTTTTTCTCTTTGTGTAGCATCCATCCCAAAGTTGAAAACCTATCTTTCTAACCAACCAAAAGGGAAATAAAACGAATTTTATGTGCAGTTATAAATTTTCTCAGTCATTTGAGAATTTTCCTTTCATTATTATTAACTTAAACTACTAATTAATTGGATATATTGAAAAAGAAAATGGTATAACTGCACTCCATCATTTTAGAAAAGAGGGATGCTGATCCAAAAAGAGTAAAACATGTTTCGAAGATTTGCATTTGTCAATTTTAATTTGCGTTTGTTTTTAATTTCAAAACTTTTAAACCATTTGTTTGTGGATGCTTAACATAGAAAAACTTGGCCTTGGACCTACCTTGAAGCAGCTAATGATAAAATACTGCTTAATGAGAGTGTAGACAAATCATAAAGCATTGCATTGCAATGCTTAGTGCTATAAATCATTGCATTCATAGTTGACATTCTCAACTGCATATGCCATAGGCTTTGGAACCAGAAGGGCTAAGGTGCTTCAGCTTGAAAATTGGGGATTACTTTTTTTTAATTGGTTTAGCCCCCCACTTTGCTTCCAATGCCTATGTATGCCAAATCATTGCTAAATGAAAGAATGATATTATTAAGTGGTTGAGAATGGGAACTATTAATTTATGCAATAATTAATGACATTGAGCGTTGCAATGCTTAATGATATATTTATCATCATGTAGCATTTTATCATTATCGGTTGGTACAATGCTTGTAATTCATGTATTCTTAAATTTAGTCTTGAGTCATTTTTTGTGAAACTAACTTGTGTAAAAGGAGGTCTTTTTTCTTTTAAAGTCGTAGAGTGCAATCAACACCTATTAATCAAGCAGAGTGATCGCCCAGATTGAATGCAGTTGTCAGATTTCATAGTCCTGTATTTATAACTAAGAAATAACTATACTACTTTATATGCATATAGACATGTCTTTGGCCTTTAATGCCTCAAAATCAAATATCAATGCAAGATGTACTAATCTAAATTAGAGTTGAAATGATACAGCGACATATAGATCATACTGATCATGTGTAAGACTGCTACAGTTCCATTTTAGTCTAAATTGGAGTTGAAATGATACAGCGGTATATCGATCATATTGATCGTGTGTAAGACAGTTCCATTAACTTCAAGGTTGGTTCTAAATTTAATGTAGTGTTGAATAATAGGGAAAATTTCACAATCGATAATCGGTCAAAATCGGAGAAGCTTAATAGATCAATGATAGACTTAATTGGTAATTAAAATTTCAAATACAAAATTCCATTTCTTTATAGCATTTATCATTTATGGAACAAACTAGAAATAAAATTTTATCAAGTTTATTCTAAAGACAACTTTTTGTTGTATAAGTAACAAAGAAACAGAAAAATTTTTTTTTACATATTTGCTCATACTTGCAATGTAGCAAATCTGAGCTGAGAATACAGTCTATGCGAAAGTCATCCGACCGTTGGTTTTTACCGGTAAAATTTAAGTCGGGTCGGTAAAAAATTTCAGTATACAGGACCAAATGTCCGGTAAAAAATAAGGTCAAATAAATCTAAATTAAGATATACAAATGGTCCATTTCCCCACAAATATCCTTTATTTGACCAATTTAGCAGTAATACCTGATTAATTTTTATGTTTAACAACCATGTCATGATCGTTTTAATTCTAACTCGAATTAATTTTTATGTATAACAACCATGTCATGATCGTTTTTATTCTAACTCGAATTTCCTCTGTCAAAGGTTAGAGATCCTTAGACAGCTCATACAGTTTTGTTGGAAAAATATTTAGATAGCTCATTCGTAGATTCTATTGGGAATTTTTTTTCAAATGATCATTGAACTTGAGTAACCATAATGAGTTGTTTCAGGAAAAATAAATATGCATTGAAAGTGCATATTAAATTTAAGAGAATATTATGAAGGTAAATGCATGCAATTGTATAAATAGATACCTTTTACAAAGGAAAATTATAAATAGTTAACTTGTCTATTTAACTCTGAATTTATTTAAAGTAATATACGCCGTATGGATGCCGATTTGTATGTGAAACAAAATGATTAAATGATTTGAAACACATAAAGTGTAATGAAAAAATAATATTTCCACAAAATTTAACTATAAAACTCGTTGTAATAACAGAACAATAAAGTAATATCTGCAATCAAGAATTCAGTCTTTTCATGAATATTGATAAAGGAAGTGCGTAAACAGTAGGTCTAAATATAGACACGTATGTCCAAGGGAAATTATAGACAACGAGGCACGTTGCATTTTGACAACGATTATTAATAAAAGGTTAATATGCGTAATAACAGAGTATAGATGGTTGATACTGATTACATTTAAAGATAAGTTATATTAATAGTAACACGCCATCCATGTCAAAAGTGAGTTGTATCTCAAAGGGCTTACCTCGTTTTCTTGACGCCGTGTTTGTTTATCAATCTAAAAGTAGCGACGGCGTCACGTGGTGGATTTACTTAAAAATAGACATTATTCTCCTTGCAGGATAATAAATAATTATAATTTGATAACTTTATAGCGAATTTATTTAAATGGTGTAATTTACAGCATTTTTGTAACTTTTATTGGTAAACAAAATATATAAATTTCCAGCCGTATTTTAAAATGGCGCACGTTATAGCGTATATTACTTTAAGGTTAAATTTCACAGTGAGAATTAACCCCATCCCACCCACCCTCTCAATCTCAGTTTCATTATCGTGTATGGATTTAAAGGAAAAAAAGTCTGTCTGGTAAGAAATTGCTTGGTCTGGTGAAAATTTTATTTTTACCAGACATTTTGTCCTGTAAAAATTTTTAACTTTCTCGTAGACTGGAATATAAAAGGATTTGTACTTGAAATAACTTCCAAATTAATCAAAACAAACCTTTTTAGCTCACCTGAGCCGAAGGCTCAAGTGAGCTTTTCTGATCACATTTTGTCCATCGTCCGTCCGGACGTCTGTCTAGCTGTCCGTCCGTCTGTAAACTTTTCACATTTTCGACTTCTTCTCAAGAACCAATGGGCCAATTTTAACCAAACTTGGTACAAAGCATCCTTGCGTAAAGGGGGGTTTAAATTGTTAAAATGAGGGGCCAAGTCACCTCACAAGGGGAGATAATCAAGAAAAGACAAAAATAGGGTGGGGTCACTAAAAAATCTTCTTCTCAAGAACCACCGGGCCAAGAAAGCTGAAACTTATGTGGAAGCATCCTTGGGTAGTGTAGATATTAAATTGTTAAAATCATGACCCCCGGGGTAGGGCAGGGCCACAATAGGGAATCCAAGTTTTACATAGAAATATATAGAACAAATCTTTAAAAATCTTCTTCTCAAGAACCACTGGGCCAGGAAAGCTGAAACTTATGTAGAAGTATCCTTGAGTAGTGTAGATAATAAATTATTAAAATCATGACCCCCGGGGGTAGGGCGGGGCCACAATAGGGAATCCAAGTTTTACATAGAAATATATAGAGAAAATCTTTAAAAATCTTCTTCTCAAAAACCACTGGGCCAGGAAAACTGAAACTTATGTGGAAGCATCCTTGGGTAGTGTAGATATTAAATTGTTAAAATCATGACCCCCGGGGTAGGGCAGGGCCACAATAGGGAATCCAAGTTTTACATAGAAATATATAGAGCAAATCTTTAAAAAATCTTCTTCTCAAGAACCACTAGGCCAGGAAAGCTGAAACTTATGTGGAAGCATCCTTGGGTAGTGTAAATATTAAATTGTTAAAATCATGACCCCCCGGGGATAGGGCGGGGCCACAATAGGGAATCCAAGTCTTACATAGAAATATATAGAGCAAATCTTAAAAAATCTTCTTCTCAAGAACCACTGGGCCAGGAAAGCTGAAACTTACTTGGAAGCATCCTTGGGTAGTGTAGATCTTAAATTGTTAAAATCATGACCCCCGGGGATAGGGCGGGGCCACAATAGGGAATCCAATTTTTACATAGAAATATATAGAGAAAATCTTTAAAAATCTTCTTCTCAAGAACCACTTGGTCAAGAAAGCTGAAACTTAATTATGTGGAAGCATCCTTGGGTAGTGTAGATATTAAATTGTTAAAATCATGACCCCCGGGGGTAGGGCGGGGCCACAATGGGGAATCAAACTTTTACATAGAAATATATAGGAAAAATCTTTAGAAATCTTCTTCTCAAGAACCACTGGGTCAGCAAAGCTGAAACTTATATGGAAGCATCCTAGGGTAGTGTAGATTCTATAGTTTTAAAATCATAAAAGGGAAGGGTGTAGTGGGGCATGATAGGACTACAGCAAGAGGGGGAATCTGGTAAAGAACTGTATCACCCAAGTTACTCAGGTGAGCGATGTGGCCCATGGGCCTCTTGTTGAGATTGCTTATGCCTTTTATCCCCAAAAATAATCCCGAAAATCCAATTAATGTTCTCAAGGTTTTTTTCTCTCTTCAAATTGACCTGCCATGTTTACATTCGGATTTCTCTAGATTGTCCTTAGTAAATGCACTGATTATGAGTTATTGCCTGTGTTTCTTTTGCTACATTACGAATACATGGAACAAATTCTATCGTTAAACCGGGTCCGTAGGACAATATTTAATATTTTAAGGATAGAACATTCTATCTATGCATTCCCTGGATATGGGTAAATTTCTACTTGATTGTTGTTAAGTTCATCTTCGGACGCCATTTTTGTTGACATCCTTTTGTTTTACTTAATGCATACATATTTGTTTCGTTTACATCGTACAAGTTTATTTTGGTCGAGATTATTTTGGCGACAATCGATTATGAAAAATGTAATAGATAATCGGAATTGAACACCCAAAAACGATCGAAAATCGATCGTCAGCGACAATTGTTTCATCACTAAAATTTATTTGGTTCAATTTCGGGTTTTTCAGTTTGGTATAATAATACTAAGAAAAAAAACCTCGTGGTTTGAATAATTTTCAAAAAAAAAATTTATCAACCTGCAACATTATGACTTGTTTGAAGGAGTTACCAGACTAGAAAAAGAACTGAACCAAACAATTCAAATTGCATAATAATAGTAATAGAAAAAGAGAACCAAACTCCACCTCAATTAATAGTTCCGCTGATTCCTGTTTTAACAGCCCTAATCCTGTGTGTCAACCATATGCATATCGTATCATCATTCTTGAATCATGATAAGGCCAGATGAAATTAAATCTTTAGATTCTCATCCCCGCCTGCCCCTCTCAAAATGTCCCGCCCCAGTGTTTATTATTTTGATTTTTGGGTGTTAATAAAAGTGTTTTCATGTATTTTATTCAGCAAGAATTTGGGTCAAAGTTTAAGAATTATCTTAAGTCTGTATTAAAAGTAACATGCCACTATTTATAGCAAAAAAAACAGGTGAAAATTGGAGAAAAATCAGCAATAAAAGCAGTTTAAATATGTAAGGAAAAGATAATTTGTCAGTAAAGAGAAGGCAGAGAAGAAAAAAAAAAGCATAAACACATCTAGATACTATCACTGGCTTGAGCAAGTTTTTAGAGATACTTTAACTAAGTAAAAATAGATGAGGAAAATGACACCTGGTCAAGTTTTAACGATCTCCAGCTGTGTGTGATTTTGCTTTGAAAATAAAAATTGTAGGCAGACTTTAGAGAATTTTAAGTGCAGTGTTCGAAATTAGCGTTGGTCCGTCGGTCCTGCGCCGACGTACAAACGGAAGGACTCATGTATAGTATGACTAAATGGGTCCTTGAAATGATTTTGGGCCGATGATTATTTGCCAAGAAAGAAAGCCCAAAAAATATGTTTCTCTCCTATAACGCGATCGACACATTCAAATTGCTACCATATCTGTACCGGTTTCAATCAGCTGATGCAGTTTTTATGAAGAATGTTAATTGTAGCGTTGGTTGTAATATAAATATGTCATCCTAGTCAGCCTTCATTTAAATATGAAGAGGAATGATCATTTTTATATCATCTAGCATTTCCTCCCCCAATTTGTTTAGCTTCGTTTTCTATCGTAAGACAGCCATTTCGGGTGTCTACTGTAAATATCCCACCTGGTTATTTCAGTCCTGCGATGTTTGGCCCTGTGTAATTTGGTATTTAGGGAAAGTGAAAATTAATGTTTTAAATGGAAACTTTATTATGCCTCAATATGTGAGATCGTACTTTAGGCAAAAAAAAAAAATAATAAAAAATACAGACAGACCCTGTTTCTTGGGGAATGTTACAAGAAACAAAAAGTATGTTACAGTAATATTAACATTTTTTTTGTATAGTTAAATAACATTATTTTTTTTATATTGGAAAGGAATCGATAAACTTACCAAGATTGTCAATTTATGTTAGATTATCAAATTATTTCCCAAAATATTTGATGGTATTATTTTTGGGCCTATGCTGCCTTGGAAGGACTTGTGAAGACCCTTTATCAGTGGGTCCTTTGGACCCACAGAAAATAATTCCGAATTTCGAACACTGTTTAAGTGCCAAGGAAACGTTAAATCTTAAGACTGTGTTCAGGCCTGGGTTTTTCAGTAGAATATTTTTATTAGAATATTTTATAGATTTTGCAATTATGACCAATATTAATGTCAAATATGTCAAGTCTCAAGAACGATCAAATTTTTGAGGAAAGTTGGAAATCTATGATATTTTACAGAAAAAAAGAGGGTTTTGTTGGTAAAACTAAAAGGTAATCGGGGAAAGGCCGATGAGAAGTCATGCATACACAATTAGTTGGTGTGTGCTGTTTATGTCTACTTGAAAATTTATTAATTGAATATAAATGATTATTTTTTTAAAGCAAGAATCTCCTGTTTAATATTTAAAAGAATATAAAAGAATAAAATTTTTAGGGCCTCGCTTGGTGGGCGCCCTATAGTGATCAGTCCCTCCGTCCAAGATCTCTTGTCCAGAGCATATCTTCTCTCTCCTTGGCCCAATATGGCTCATACTTCACCAACAGAGTGCCTTTGGGTAACCGGTGTGCAGTGACCTTGAACCATGTTTCTAGGTCAATGGTCTAGGTCAAAGCAGAATTATATGAAAAAATCCTTGTCCGGAGTATATCTTTTCTCTCCTTTGCCTAATCTGGCTCATACTTTACCCACAGAGTGCCTTTTGGTAGCCAGTGTGCAGTGACCTTGAACCATGTCTCTAGGTCAGAGGTCAAGGTCATAGCAGAATTTTATGAAAAATCCTTGTCCGCAGCATATATTCTCTCTCCTTGGCCCAATCTGACTCATACTTCACCCACAGAGTGTCTTTGGGTAACCGGTTTGCAGTGACTTTGAACCATGTTTCTAGGTCAAAGGTCAAGTTCATAGAATTTTATAAAAAAATCCTTGTCTGGAGCATATTTTTATCTCTCCTTGGCCCAATCTGGCTATTACTTCACTCTGACAGAGTTCCACTGGTCAATGAATGTGTAATGACCTTGGTCGAAGTTTTTAGGTCATGGTCAGAATTAGCCTTTCTGTTTAAAATCTTTGTTTGGTGCATAATTTTTTCCCTTTAATTCCAGCAAATTTATATAAGTGGGAATACAAGATAACTTTGAAAGATATCTGTAAATTTGCAATATCCATGAAGTTGTATTAATGACTTTTACTGTATTACAAAAATATTTCTCTTCAAAATAAATGCTTTTAAACTACCTTACATTTTCTTGTTCATTGTTGAAAGTGGGACCCTTTGAGATGGCCACCATTTCAATGATATCTAAATCATATTGGCATTAAAATAATAAAAAATATGTATATGAAGAGTCCATGTTTTGTTGATACTTCCAATTTAAAAATGATAAAGAATGAATAATAAAATCCACCCTCCTGCCCCAATTTCTTAAGCAAATTTGGATGAGAATTGAAAGATTAATTTTTTCCAGCCTAACGAAAGTTTTTTTTTTTTACTTTACAATAAAGTTTTTAAAAATGGCATTTGAAAGCAAATAAAGCGTGGTCTAATTTAAATCGGGCATTTAGAAATCTTTAAAAATATATTTCTATAGTAAGTAATTTCAAGAGTTATCGAAGTGTTCTTTACCAAAATTGCAATAAATTGCTATTATATACATGATGTTTTTCTGTTTTATTTTTTTAGCTCTTCTGAGCTAAAGGCTCAAAGAGCTAATGCTATGGTCATTTGTGCGGTGTGCGTAAACTTTTTAGAATATGGGCCATAACTCAAGAACCCCTTGGCAAATCAGTACTAAATTTGTCACAGGGTATCCTTGGCCCAAGGGCTACCATTTATATTAAAATAAGGGTTGAGTCCCTTAAACAAGGGGAGATAATCAGGAAAACAAAACCAAAAGTACTGGTTGCTAAAAAATCTTCTTCTCCATAACCACCAGGTAGATTTTCACCAAACTTACATACAAGGATCAAGATATGTCGAAGATTAAAATTTGCACGGGGAATTACCCTGGGGCAAAGGGCGTGGTCTCAAGGTCACTTCAAAGTTGACCTAAATTTACAATTAATAAAAACGTGTATATTTTGCTTACTTTAAGGACTAGGATCATCAAATCTTGTAAGTTGATGCATCTAACGACCTCACATCATGTTAAGTCAAAATAGGTCATGGTGACCTACTTTTTAAATTTTGCTGGGATTTGTTTTCAGATTGATTTGAAGGCATATTTTGGATACTTTAAGGCCTGTGATCATCAAACTTTGTCAGTTGATGCATCTTGGGTACTCGAACAATGTTAACTTAAAATTAGGTCACCGTGACCTACTTTTTAAACTTTATGACTTATCTTTTTAAAAACATTAAATCCCATTATTTCAGACACTGGGAGGTTTAGAATCATCATTAATTGTATCGTGTAATAAAATTGTGATAAGAAATGTATGGTATCCTGACAATACCCAAGATACTGAAGCCTGGTGGAGATCATTAAACCGTATCAATTTTAGTGTTGGGTATTACAACTAAAAAATGGTTTATATTTTGGAAATGCAATATTTGCAGATTTCAAATATTAATATAAAAACAAAAATATATAAATCTGTAAATCATGCATTCTCAAGTTTATATTTACATTGTCTGATCTCATTGTTTTGGCAAAAGAAAAAAGCTGAGTTTGATTTGGTACAAGAATTTTTAGGATCAGTTTCCATAAGTCAGATGGATATATAGATAACGAACAGTATTCAATCTCAAAGTCCATAAAACAATACAAAATAAGAGCAGAGCAAACACAGACCGAAACATGAGATGGGATCATGTGCCATGGAGGAGTGAGCATCCCCTGCCGACAGGTCACACCCCCATGTGCTCCTTGTTATGACCAGAAAATAACGGAAAAAATCCATCCTCAATTCAGTCCATAAATAATGGACTAACAATTGGTATGAAAAACGTCAGTCAGCATTTGACTCAATGATTAACTGTATTTGCTGACAAGGTCAATGTATCAACCATAGAACTTACGAAATGATGACTTTAAAGGAGACTGCTTATATTCTTGTTTCGTCAACTTGTTTGTCAATAATTTACCTCGTTTTAGAAATTGTTCATTCATAGAGCATGCTCTTGCGTATCGAATCAACTGAGATTTAGCTTTTACTTGATGGGGTTTCATAAACTTTTTATTTCTGATTACATTCCATATAGTTTTCCGCCATGTTTTACTTGAAAAGGGAAAGTAACTTTTATTGTACATTCTTAGTTCACTTGAGCTTGAAGGTCAAGTGAGCTTTTCTGAAGACCCATTGTCCGTCCATCTGTCCATCCATAGATTCCGTCTGAAAGTTTCCACATTTTCAACTTCTTTTTGAGAACCACTGGGCCAATTTTAACCAAACTTGGTACAAAGCATCTTTGAGTGAAGTTTTAATTGTTCAAATGAATGGTCATGTAATCTCACAAGGGGAGATGATGAAGAAAAGACAAAAATAGGAATGGGTCATTAAAATATATTCGTAAGAATCACTAGGCCAGAAAAGCCAAAACTTATGTGGAAGCATCCTAGGCTAGTGTAGATACAACATTGTTCAAATTATGACCCTTAGGAGTAGGTTGGGGCCACAATAGGGAAACAAAGTTTTACATTAAGTTTTCCATTGAATTATATAGGAAAATTCTTTAAATATCTCCTTCTCAAGAACCACTGGGCCAGAAAAGCGGAAACTTATGTGGAAGCGTCCTGGGGTAGTGTAGATTCTAAATTGTACAAATCATGATCCCCGGGGGTAGGGCGGGGCCACATTGGGGAATCAAAGTTTTACGTAGAAATATATAGGAAAAATCTTCACAAGAACCACTGGGCCAGAAAAGCTGAAACTTACGTGGAAGCTTTCTGGGATAGTGTAGAGTTCAAATTGTCTAAATTATGATCAGTGGGGTAGGATAGGGTCACAATATGTAATACAAGAGGGGAATCTGGTAAAGAACAGCATGGTCAAAGTTTTTCAGGTGAGCGATGTGGCCCATGGGCCTCTGGTTTTGCCTAAAATATTGCTAGTAGCATATGAATAGCTGACAACTCCTAGATTTAGTTACATTTTTGAAGAAGCTAAAAGCAAGCGACATGTGTACCTTGGAACACTCAAATTGAATTTATGGTTTATATCTTCTAAAACATTTAAGGCCATTATTTCACATACTGGGAGTTCAAGAATCATCAAACCTTGTAAGTTGATGTATCTTGGGGCTTAAAACATATTTTTTGAAAAGTAGGTCACAGTGACCTACTTTTTAAAATTTGGGGGGGGGGGTGTCAAATTTTTTAAAAGGCATATTTTGAATACTTTCAAATCTATGATTATCAAACTATATCACTTGATGCATCTTGGGACTTTGGAAAGCATCGGCCAAAAAGTAGGTCATGTTGACATACTTTTGAAATTTTATGGCTATACATATATATATCTCTGGGAATTATTGGCTTAGAATTATCAAAATTTATCAGTTGATGTATCTTGGGTCCTCAGGGTAGGTTGACTGAAAAGTGGGTCACATTGACCTATTTTTCAATTTATATGACTATCATTTTACTGTATATCAGTTTTTTTCCGTGGATCTGAGCCTAAATCAGTATATTAAATTTACTCAAATCAAATTTTCACTAATTCAAAGCCCCAGTGATTATATTATTAACAAACAATTGTTTAAGCCTATGAAGATATTAGATGTAAAATGTAAGTAATTAAGCTTAATTTACTTCATATGAGTGAAAAATAGATTGATCGACCTTCACCTCGTCAATTTCTGAAGACCTGCTAAGATGATTACACACCTGTGTTGTGTACAAACTCTCAAATTCCCAGATATTATTTTTAAAGATTTATACAACCATGGGTCATTTCCTGTTCCAAATTGACTAGCAGCTCGGGTATAATTGGACTTTTGCGAAGAGCGCTGATTTTTACAGTCGACAGCTTACTTTTACACTTGGACAATATACTGAAGCTCTTTTGCAATAAAAATATTTAGCTCAACATTTATTTACTGAAGATAACTAAATTTACGCGATACCTTATTTTCGCGTGATAGTCATTGACTCTTGATAAGGGAGACAATATTTTCACGAATTGTGATTATTCATTTATATATTAGTTAAGGAATACTATACTGAAAGGAAAAAGAAACGCAGGGTAGCATAATTGTCGATAAAAATTTGACCACTTGACCGAAAATTACGAAAATTGGTCAGATGGGAAATTTAGTTACTGTGCATCAAAATCAGTATTCAGAATTACCCAACCGTAAAATTTATGACATCACGTCGGGAAAACACTAAAAAGCCCAAAACACGTGCAATTTGATAACGACGTGTTTGTTCACAAATCTTGTTGCATTATTTGATGCATATGAGGTATGCACATCGTTTTTCAATATTAAGAGACATTATGAATTTATTGCAATCTTGGCATAGTTTACGGAAGTTCAATGGGGTCTTGTTTTCGAATTGCCTAATTAATGAAAAAGGCAACAACGGTTTACTAAGCAGTCTCTTGTAAATTTTCCCCCATAAAACTTTTTAGCCGTTGTCAGAGAGGGTCTGGAGTGGATTTCAATCAACCGTGACGATGACGTTAACGCGAAACAGAGTCATGTTACTAGCGGGTTATTCATCCTGCCATCTCTTAAATCGCCACCTTACTACCATAAAAACAGCCATTTATAGTGTACACGATTATAATCATTATATTCATACGAAATTTGAAAGAAAACAATTCCGCAATTTGGTTTTTTGAGCCAGTCAACTAACTGTTGTATTCCTCTCACTGGCGCATGCGCGCGCCGTTTGACTTATTTTTTTGCGTGGTTACCCATGCTAAATATAGCCAGGGTTTGAAAGATAAACACTCTGATGAAATTCCATGCAAAGGAGAAATAAGACTCTGACAGATGCATGAGATGGACATTGAAGATAATGAGAGTTTTCGATTTTCCCTTCTGGGTAGTATCGACATTTGAGCTTCAATAACTCATGAATAATTACACAAAATCATATGAGAATTTGGTTATATCTTTTTGAAAGATGGTCTTAAAAGTTAGATTGGAAAACTAAAAAGTATTTTAGGAAAAACCAATTTAATTCACTTCAAAAGTTTACCCTGCGTTTCTTTTTCCTTTCAGTATATTATACGCAAGAATTAAATTTTCGCGATCACACTGTCTCGCGTAATTACACTGAAATAAAGTTCTCGCGAATAAAAAGTGATTTACAGTACATGAAAACATTAAAATGATGGACAGAGAAAAAGCACATATAAGTAGCCCCTGAAGAATCCAACATTCACCCTTACCGCAAATACTGCCTTTCACATGCTAGTGCCCCTAACACCATACCTATGACCACTAGAAAGATTTTCTTTATCTATGATCAATTCTGTACCTTCATACATGACACATGTTTAAATAAATGTTGAAGTAAACTGTCAACTGTAAAAGTCAGCTTCTTCGCAAAAGTCCATTAGAATCAGTTCTCGAAAAGAAAGTGACCAATATAATTAATTTGTCAATTAGTAGACAAACAATAGGGCTTATATCTATTATCGATATCTTCCGCTTGCCCTCTGATCCTGCTATTTCGACCCTTTACCATATAAGCATGGAGAAATAACTCTACTACACATAGAAAACTTTGTAATAAATTTACGCTGATTTATTTTCGGCAATTCAGAACTCTCCACGAAAAAAGTGGGAATTTGATACACGCAGAAAAAAACTGATATACTGTATATTTCAGGTAATATTTGGCTTAGAATTATTAAACTTTGTCAATTCATGCATCTTGGGTCTTCGGAGTAAGTCCAGTGAAATATAGGTCAGCACAACCTACTTTTGAGATTTTGTTGCTTTATTTAAATATCTTTAGGTACTTAGGCCATAATAAATATATTCCTACATTCTCATCCCCGCCCGCCCCGATTTTTTTTACTTCTGTTTTTCTTCGTCTTAATTCTGATTGGGATCGGTATTCAACTACCATTCAACTTTCGTTCTATATCGTGTGAATGTCGGCATGATTTTGACAGCTGAAAAGATGGTAATTGCTATATTTCCATTTCTAATTTTTTTTTTCTGTGAGAAGTCTTTAAAAGTTAGAGGAGTTTATTTCTTGATAATTCTACTGGTATGTAAATTAGGCAGGTCAATTGGTCAGGAGCTATGGAGGCCTAATATGCATGTAAATCTTGTGCGCATCTGTCTCTGTTGTCTGATGCTAAGGAGACCAAATATGCATGTAAATCTCATGCGGCTGCCTTTGTGTTTGATGTCAGTGGGCGAGGACTATTGAAATTGGCATGGGAGTCCTTGTGTAATTTTGCTATATGTCTATATTTTTAAAATCTAAATCTACAATTTTATTTCACAATAAAATGGAAATATAAGGAATCACTGTCTAGTAAGTATAGTATGCCAGGGACATCAACGATAGTGGGAAACATGGGATAATTTATACCGTTATGCAAATTATCCTATGTTTCCCACTATCGTTGATGCCCTGGCATACTAAACTAACTAGATAGTGATTCCTCAAGTATACCTGGTATGTTAAACTAGGGTCATTGGTTCATAAAGATTGGTGATGATGTGTAGTAACAGACCTCTACCAAGACTTTTATTCGGGTAATATAGATAAATCTGCACCAAATGAACAGGTGAATAAAAATTCTGCAAAATGGAGAAAAAAATAAAAGCCGCCCGCCCGCCTCTATTTTTAAGGCGTCGAACAAAGCGCGAACGTCATCTAGTGATCAGTCAGATTTATGCGATTGAATGTGCCAGTGGATGCATCTGCAATAGAAAATATCAACAGCTGTAAACTTATTTCTTTGAAAATGCTCACAATGAATAATAGCTTGAATGTGGAATTGTATCATCAGTTAATTCTACTACAAAACAACGATTTTATGTTTATTTTTTCCGCTTGGTCATTGCGGATGAATTTCTACAGAGAGGGTGCGTCTAATGACATGAATAACATTTTTGGGACCAATTACTGTAATACAAACAACCTTAAAGACAGTAAAATAATTACAAAATAAACATGATTACTACAAGACTGTAAAGATTGAATTTCTTAATCTTAGCTTTCCTTTTACAATCTTCAATTCAATTTTATCCGAACAAACGATGATATTGATCAGTATTACTGTATTTTTCCATTTCCTCCATTTGTTCACCGCACCCTTTCGTAACTCGATCGTACTGTATTTGTGTTAAAACTATTTTTTATTTTATTATTATGTTACCAGAGTCACTCACTTGACCTATCTGCAGATCTTTTGAAACTGTTTTTAGGTCACCTGAGTCACTCAGGTGACCTATTGCTATCTGTTTTTGTCCGTCGTCGTCCGTCGTTCGTCGTACGTCGTTCGTCGTTCGTCGTCAATCGGTCGTAAACTTTTGAACATTTTCAGCTTCTTCTCTGCAACCACCGAACCAATTTCAACCAAATTTGGCACAAAGCATCTATGGGTGAAGGGGAACAAAAATTGTGAATTTCATGATCCCTGCCCCCCAGGGGCCTGGGGGGTGGGGCCAAAACCACTAAAAATAATGCAATCTTCAAAAATCTTCTTCTTTACTCCTGGACATCAAGCAGTCAAACTGTTTGCATGATTGTAATCAGCATTGAGTCCTTTACCAAAATTGTGAAATTCATGGCCCTGGGGTCAGGGGTTCTTGTACTAGGGCGGGGCTAAATAAGTATATAGTGAAAATGCATTATTTCTTTGAAAATCTTCTTCTCTGCTCCTGGGTATTAAATAAACTAACTAAGTACATAGTTATGATGAGCAAGAGTGCCTCTACCAAAATTGTGAATTTTATGGCCCCAGGGTCAGGGGTTCTGGTGTCAGGGCGGGGCTCTATTGATTATATAGAGGAAATACATTAATTCTTTGAAAATCTTCTTCTTTACTCCTGGGTATTATATAAACTAACTAAGTATATAGTTATGATGAGCAAGAGTGCCTCTACCAAAATTGAGAAATTCATGGCCCCAGGGTCAGGGGTTCTGGTGTTAGGGCGGGGCTCTATTGATTATGTAGTGAAAATACATGAATTCTTTGAAAATCTTCTTCTCTGCTCCTAGATTTTATATAATTTAACTAAGTACATATTTATGATGAGCAAGAGTGCCTCTACCAAAATTGTGAATTTTATGGCCCCAGGGTCAGGGGTTCTGGTTTTAGGGCAGGGCTCTATTGATTATATAGTGAAAATACATGAATTCTTTGAAAATCTTCTTCTCTGCTCCTAGGTTTTATATAATTTAACTAAGTACATAGTTATGATGAGCAAGAGTGCCACTACCAAAATTGTGAATTTTATGGCCCCAGGGTCAGGGGTTCTGGTGTCAGGGTGGGGCTCTATTGATTATATAGAGGAAATACATGAATTCTTTGAAAATCTTCTTCTTTACTCCTGGGTATTAAATAAACTAAGTACATAGTTATGATGAACAAGAGTGCCTCTGCCAAAATTGTGAATTTTATGGCTCCAGGGTCAGGGATTCTCGTGTTAGGGCAGGGCTGTATTGATTCTGATTATACATGTATAGTGAAAAAACATTAAATCTTTGAATATTTTCTTCTTTGCTCCTAGGTTTTAAGCAGATGAATTACCTATATAGTTATGAGCAATCCCTAATCTTCAAGAATTGTAAATTTCAAGGCCCCAGGGTCAGTTGTACCATAGTGGGGGGGGGGGGGGGGGGGGGGTGTACTGTACTTATGTACTGAAAATGAATGAATTGTTTGAAATGTGCTACTTGGTATTAATCAAATATTTTTGAAAAGCAAGTATGCCTTTCCAAAAATTGTGCAATGTGTTGATCTAGGCCTAAGAGTCAAGGGTTCATGTGTGGTAGCGGCACTACTGATTATTGCTGAATATTACTGATTAGTTGAAATGCATTTTTTGTTCCCCTACCCTGCCTATGGGTATAAAGTATCCAAACTAAGGAACTGCTAAGTGTATAGTTATGATGACCAGATTGTAAATGCTATAGCATCTGGCTTAAAACATGGATCAAATTCAGTCACTGGGAAGTTGTTGAATAATGCTCAGGTGACCTATAAGGCCCAGGGGCCTCTTGTTCTTGTTCAACGCCATTGAAGCCTTTCAGGCTTTTGATTAAATAAATTCGGATGAGAATCTAGGATTTTTTTTATTATGGCCTTATTGGCTTGGATTTACCATACTTTATCAGTTGATGCATCTTAGGTCCACAGAGTTAATCAAATGAAAAGGAAATCACTGTGACCTATTTTTAAAATTTTATGGCTTGATTAAAATATAGCAGGTACTATTTGGCTTGTCAGTTAATGCATCTTGGGTCCTCAAAGTATGTCAACTGAAAAGTAGGTCACTGTATCCTGCTTTTGATATTTTTTGGTTATGATTGTTTAAAATATTTTACGTTTTAATTGGCTTAGAATCATCAAACTTACATGATGCATCTTGAGTCTTCAGAGAATGGAAAGTGATAAGTAGGTCAACGTGACCCACTTTCAGATACTAATTCACTTAAAATTATCTCGGATTTTCAGAGTGTTTCATCTCAAATTTAGGTCATTATGTCATAACTTTGAAATTTTAAGACTTTATCTAAATACCGTATTAGTAGAATTTTTAGCGAAGATTTAATTTTGGCATTATTAGCGAGGCATCTGAGATCGCTAAAATTGAATATCACTAAAAATTAATAGCTCTTTAGTTGTAATAACTTCTTTAATGAGCATTTCAAAATCGCTAAAATTATGTCTCACAAAAAATAAAGTACCAGTTTTTAAGGTCAAATCGCCTAATTTGCGTCTCACTAAAATTTCCACTTATACGGTATAGAGAATACTGAATGGCTTCAAATAGAAGTTATAGGTTGTACAGTTTATCAGAAGAGTGATACAAGGTCCTTGGGCCTCTTGTATACAAGTATGTGAAATAAAATCAATGAAATTATTTTCTGCCATTGTACCTGCTACTAATAATACTTTTGTATTAATTAGTTAATGAGTTAATTTTTTGATAGATGCCTAAGAGAAAGACACTCACAGGCAGGAAAGAGCGCAAGATGAATGCTATGAGGAAGAGGCAAAAGAGACTTCAGTCCTGCCCTGATCCTCCATTAGAAGAAACACTGACAGTGGATGCAGCTGCTCCTAGTTCAGAGTGTGGCTCTATAGGGTTGCCACCTACTTCGCTAAAACCCTTGGCCAGGGTGCAGGCCTCTCCTAGTGAGAAAATGCACTCAGCCCCGAGGTTGTCACCTCCTCGGGGAAGTCGTCTGATTGTCCCAAAGGACAAGGTAGCATCCCCTGACTCCCCAGCGTGGGTTTGTACTCCACCGAGAGTACCTGAATCGGACATTTGGATGATGTCTGGTTCAGCAGGTCAGGCGCAGCTGATACCTCCCAAGGGGGAAGAGGTCAGCAGGGCTTTAAAAAAAGATGTAAGGCACAGAGAGGAAAACAAAGGCAATATAGAGGAAAACAAAGGCAATATAGAGGAAAACAAAAACAATATAGAGGAAACTAAGAAAAAAACAAAGGAATCAAAGAAATTTGAAAAGATGTCAGAGAAATTTGAAAAGATATCAGAGAAATTTGAAAAGAAATCAGAGAAATTTGAAAAGAAATCAGAAATATGTGATAGACAATCTAACAAATCTGTCCAGGAATATAGACAAGATGTTAGAACAAGTGAAGGTAAATGTTCAAGAAATCAGAATTGGTCTGTTCAAGGTTCATTTCATCAAGGAGATCCAATGTTTGGTGAAAATGCTGGAACTCAGTGTGTAGCTAACTCTTTAACAGCACTGGCATATCATCAACTGAAGAATTGTGAACAATGGCAATCAGCAGATATGAACAAAATATTGGCAACAGGAGATGAGCTGTATTCATATCTACAGTGCAGTTCTACAATTGCAAGCAGGTACCTTTTAGTAAGTGAGTTGCCTCAGTTTTTCGAATGCTTTGGTAGACTGTATGAGTTTAAATCAAACGAGTCTTTACCAAGTCTGATAAACTTAGCAAATGTTGTACTGGATTATGCTGAATTCAATGCTCATGAATTGATAGAGGCACTTCAAATAGCCCTTGATGACAGTGATGGGTGTTTTGTATGTTTTGGTGGAAATACATTTTTGATTGGGAAATCTCACCATAATTTTTTCACATTTGATTCCCACTCCAGGTCTTCTGCAGGATTTCAGAGTGTAAACGGTAGAAGTACACGAGTTTTGTACGAATCCGTTCAAGATTTATGCAGTCATATTTTGTCTTTAGCTAGGTCAATGGGTTATACTGAAGCAATTGAGTGTGAAATAACTGGAGTGCAATGCTCTGCTAGACAGCTTTCATTGGGAAATGAAGAAGGCATTATTAAAGAATCACAATTCAGTGATGTAGAGAAAGATTTGAACGATTTTGCCAAATTTCAACGTAATAGTAGTAGTTCTAGGTTACAAAATGATGGTGAGGTAGAATTTGTTAGGAGTGAGAACCATCAGATAAGATATTTACCACTTTCTAGTGATCAAAAGAAAACACACTGTGAAATCTTAGGAATACCATTTTCTGTGAATGAGTGTGAAAATCGACATCAGTATGGACAAGAAATTACAGTACCAATGAACAGTGTACCAGTTGAGCCAGATGGAAATTGTTTCTTTCGAGCAATCTCATTCTGTTTGACGGGAAAACAAGACTACCATCAGACAATACGTTTAGCAATATGCAATCACCTCTTGGAAAATGGTTTACTTTTCACACCATTCTTAAGGCCAGGTGAAAATTCTGTAGAAAACCACATTTCCTTGTCAGGCATGCTCATGGACGGAAAATGGGCAACTGAAGTAGAGATTCTAGCACTGTCTCATTTACTGAAAACTGAAATTCATACATACTCACAGAACAGATGGGTTACTTATTCTGGACAAATGGTAAATTCAGAAGAAAATGTGACTTCATTTGGTGGCATTTATCTAGATCATATAAATCAGGATCACTATAATGTTGTTACATCTATTACATATGGAGAAAATATTGCACTGACTTCATTACAAAATCTGTTATGTTTGAAAGAAAAAGGAAGGAAAATTGGTGCAGAGAGAAAACAGAAAAGACAACAACAAAGTGAAAAATGCAAACTTCAAACATCAGTTTTAAGTGCTAAAGAAAAGAAATTGAGTAGGAAAAACACAAAGTACAGAACAGAACCAAAATTCAAAATAAAATGCATTGCAGATGCAAAGAAAAGATACAGAAATGATCAAAACTATCGTGAAAATTTGAAACAGCTTGGTGTTAAAAGGTACAAAACAAACAAGCTACACAAAGAAAAAGTGAAAGAAAGAAGTAAACAAAAGTATGAAACAAACAAGCTTCACAAAGAGGATGTCAAACAAAGAAGTAGACAGAAATATGAAACAAACCAGGCCCACAAAGAGGATGTCAAACGAAGAAGTAGACAGAAATATGAAACAAACCAAGCCCACAAAGAAGAAGTCAAACAAAGAAGTAGACAGAAATATAAAACAAACCAGGCCCACAAAGAGGATGTCAAACAAAGAGGCAGACAAAAGTATAAAACAAACAAACAGCATCAAGAGAAGGTTAAAACAGCCAGTAAAGTTAGATATTGTTCCAGTGCAGAAATAAAGACACAGAAAAAGGAATCTGTACAAAAACAAAGACAGGCACTGCATGAAATGCTTGAAAATATTGATGAAGTAGTGAAATCATTTAAAGCATGTGTGAGACATGGACCAGAATATGTATGTTGCTGCTGCCATCGCCTTTTGTTTGAAAACCAGGTACAAGGATGCACACTTGAAATGTATGAGAAAAGTATAAAGGCAGTTCATGTTGCAAATTTATGCATTGATAAGAAGTATGTTCATATTTGTGCATCTGGATGTTCTCTTAATTGTCCCAAATCAAAAACATGGATTTGTTTCACATGCCATAGAAAGATTCTAAGTGGAAATGTTCCAGCTGAAGCTGCTTTCAACAAAATGTGTTTGGAAGATATTCCACCAGAGCTCAATAGCTTGAATACTTTAGAACAGCATCTAATTGCTCTGCATATACCATTCATGAAAGTAACTATGCTTCCAAAAGGTGGCCAACAAAATGTACATGGACCTGTTGTATGTGTGCCATCAAATGTGAAGAAAACAAGCAGTTTACCTCTGAATGAAAATGAAAATCTCTTGTTACGAGTTAAACTCAAACGAAAGTTGTCATACAAGGGATATTATGAATATCAGTTTGTGAACCCAAATCACATTAAGATAGCTCTCAACTACCTGAAAGAAAACAATCAGTGGTATCATGGTGTCGAAATCAACACAACATGGGAAAAGCATAATGACCAAAGTACCTTATTTAGCCAGCCAGAAGCATTTGACAGTGAGGAAATAATTGAGGAACAGAACAGTGTAATTCAAGAAGTTGCCACAGATACTTGTTTACAGCCTGTAGATATTGCACAAGAAGTTCTAGATCACTACTTTGATGATGTGTATAATCTTGCTCCAGGTGAAGGACAGAATCCTGTAAGAATGTTGCAAGAGGAGGGCAATGAAGCAAAGACATTTCCTCATTTATTTCCAACTGGAAAATTTTCATTTAATGAGAGTCGAGATGTAAGGATAACCCTTTCTCGGTATTTTAACAACAGGCTGATGAATGCAGATAACAGATTTGCAAAGGATACCAATTACATTTTCTTTTGTCAGTACCTATCTGAATTGAACCAGGTTATTGAGAAAACACAAATTTCAATTCGGAAATCTGTATCGAAACTTGATGGAGGGATACCAGTCACTACAGAAATGTTACAGAATCCTGTTGTACTTGCAAAACTGCTTAAGAGTGATGAGGCTATGCGATTTATGCAACCAATTAGAGGAACACCTGCATATTGGTCAAGTACACAAAAAGATCTTTTTGCTATGCTTCGACAACTTGGAATCCCCACATGGTTTTGTTCTTTTTCTGCAGCAGAATTCAGGTGGAATGAAATACTGGGTTCAATTATGCTACATATGAATGACAGCAGAAATCCTTCTGATCTAGATTGGTCTGAGAAAAGTGAAATTCTAAGAAGCAATCCTGTAACTGTTGCTAGAATGTTTGAACATAGGTTCCATATATTCCAGAAAAATGTAATAATGTCACCAGCAAAACCCATAGGAACCATTGTAGATTACTTTGTAAGAGTTGAGTTTCAGCAGAGGGGTTCTCCTCATATGCACTGCTTGTACTGGGTTGAGAATGCTCCAAAATTAGATGAGGACAGTGAGGAGACTGTTTGTCATTTCATTGATAGGCATATCACATGTGGTCTGCCATCAGAAGACACTGACCAAGAACTTAGACAAATTGTATTGGATGTACAACAACACAGCAAAGCACACTCAAAATCATGTAGGAAGAAAGGAACAGAATGTAGGTTCAATTTTCCAAGACCGCCATCAGAGTGCACATTCATTTCAAGACAATTAGAACAAAATGTGGATGAGTCAAGTCGTGAGTTAGGTAGTGTGCAGGCAAAGGAGATTTTGTTGAAAGTGTGGAATGAAGTAATGGATGAAGCTAATGCATGTAAAACAACAGAGGAAATATTCAGCAATATTAACTTATCACAGGAATTGTATGAAAAAGCACACAAAGTATTGGCCTCAAAAGCAACTGCTGTTTTGAAACGAAATCCAACAGAAATGTGGACAAATCAGTACAACCCATGCCTGCTCAAAAGCTGGGATGCAAATATGGATATACAGTATGTATTAGACCCTTTCAGCTGCATTGTCTACATTATATCGTACATTTCAAAGTCTGAAAGGGAAATGGGAATGCTATTAAAGCAAACTCAAATAGAAGCAGCAGAGGGAAATTTGAGTGCACATGATACCATCAAGAGGGTAGGATCAGCTTATCTAAATCACAGAGAGGTCAGTGCACAGGAAGCAGTATACAGGGTGTGCAATCTGAAGATGAAAGAAAGTTCAAGAAAAGTCATTTTCATTCCTGTGGGGGAAAATCCAACTCGTCTGAGTAAGCCTCTTGCACAAATAAAAAAAAATCAGCAAATTGAGGTTGGTGAAAATGATTTAAATGCAGATGACAATGATGATGAAGAAGAAAATAGTATGTGGATGACAAATATTGTGGAAAGGTATGAAAACCGTCCTGAGTTAAACATTTTCCATAAAATGTGTCTTGCTGAATTCTGTTCAGAGTACAGAGTGCTTAGTAAATCTGAGATTCCTAAGGGCAAAAAAGATGGTGTGTATGAATTGAGAAATGGAAAAGGTTTCATTCAAAAGAGAAGTAGAGGCAAACCTGCTGTTATACGATATCCAAGATTCCATCGAGATAACGCACCTGAGAAATATTATCAGTGTCTCCTACAACTTTTCCTTCCATACTGGAATCTGAATCAGTTGAGACCAGCTGGATTTGATTTGTACCAGACATTTTATGAGAGTGGACATGTGAGAGTGAAACCAAACACAAACTTAGAAAAAGTAAAAAGCATAGTGGACAGTAATCATGTTTACTTTTCAAAAAGTGAGGATGATATTGAAAATGCCCAGGATGCATTAGAAATGCTTGGTGAACCAGAGGATGCATGGGCAAGTTTATGTCCAGAAACAGAATTAAATCGAAGAGAATGTTTGAATGAAAAATTAAGAAATAATCAGGAGAATACAGAATCAGAGGTCACAAATGAAATTGAGTGTAGTGGCTCTGAAGATGCTATATATCATTTAAGGGAAACTCAAAGCACCAGAAAAGAGATGCTTCCTTTACTGTGCAGTTTGAATGACAAACAGAAGCTGATTTTTTATGCTGTTCATGAATGGTGTGTCAAGAAAATGTCTGGAGAGAATGTAAAACCTATGCACATTTTTATAACTGGAGGAGCAGGGACAGGGAAAAGCCATCTGATTAAGACAATACACTATGAAGCATCTCGTCTCTTTGAAAAATCACTGCCTTCTCCAAATGCAGTATCAGTGATTCTCACTGCTTTTACTGGAACAGCAGCATTCAATATTGGAGGAAATACCATTCATCATGTGTTTTCTTTAACAAAAGCTTTACCAATTCCATATCAACCCTTGAAGGAACAAAGTTTGAGCGGGATAAGAACCAGATTAGAACATTTGCAGATTTTGGTCATTGATGAGGTTTCCATGGTGTACAAAAGACTATTGTATTACATTCATGAACGACTTGTCCAAATAAAGAAGTGTAAAGAACCATTTGGTGGTGTATCTGTGATAGCAGTTGGAGATTTTTATCAACTTCCACCTGTTAAACAACGAAAAGATGAGAGGTTGTATAAAGAAAATGGTTCATATCCAGTTGACTTCTGGCTAGATTTTTTTGAAATTGTAGAATTAGATGAAATAATGCGACAACGTGAAGATAAAGCATTTGCATCTGTTCTGAATTCATTGCGTATTCGAACAAGTGAAGAACCCTTATCAGACGAAGCATTAGAAACACTGCGGGAATGCATCAGAGAAGGACCAGATGATGTTCTTCATGTTTATTCTACAAACCAAGAGGCAAATGAATTCAATCTTAAAATGTTGCATGGGAATTGTGAGGAATTAATTGAAGTGCATGCTGATGATTATCAGAAAGACAAGACAACAGGGAAATTAACTTTACGTGACAAACCTTTGGTTAGTACCCGAGTTGATGGCCTCTCTGCTTCCTTACTTTTGGCTGTGAATGCAAGAGTAATGCTGACACGAAATGTATGTGTTGAGGATGGACTAGTGAATGGTGCAATGGGATATATTTCAAATTTTGTGTTTAAAAGAGAACAGCCTGCACGTGCAGTAGAAGTAGTTGAAGTCATTTTTGATAGTTCAAGTATTGGTAAAATACAAGGAAAGAAAACACCCAAAGGGAATATTGTCCCAATTAAAAGAGTGGAGGAAGAGATGAATGAGAAAAATATAAAGAGTGTTGTCAGACATCAATTTCCACTGAAACTGTCATGGGCATGCACAGCACATAAAGTTCAAGGCATGACCGCCAAGAGTGTTGTGGTGAACTTAGATCGGACTTTCTCTCCTGGTCAAGCATATGTAGCAGTCAGCCGTGTTACTTCAAAAGATGGTCTATTCATTGAGACGAATGATGAAAGTGTCCTGCAGAAAAAAATTTATGCTGATTTAGATGTGAAGTTAGCACTTAGTAGAATGGAAAGATACAGTTTAGATGAAGAATTGACATGCAATGTAGCGAAGTTTGAAAATTACAAAACAATTCTTTTGTTTAATGTACAGAGTTTGAGAGGACACTTTCAGGAGATGAATTGTGACAGCAGGTTGATGAAAGCTGATTTTGTGTGTTTAACAGAAACCTGGCTGAGAGAACATGAGAATGTTCAAGATATTGAAATTTCAGGTTTTGACTTTCACTACATTCCACGTAACCAGTGTTATGATGATGGTGAAAATGTGGTGACAAGACTAAAAGCAGCTAAAGGTGGTGGGGTTGGAGTGTACAAGAAGAAAACCAATGAGACAATCTTGATCAATCCTTTGGAATACAAGAATATAGAGGGATTAACTGTAGAAATCCATGAGGAGGATATTGCAATCATTGTACTCTACCGACCGAGTGTACTACCTGTAAACAATTTTCTTGACACATTGCAAAAAGTGGTGGAATTTTACAAGAAGCGTTTTAGCAACTTGATCATTATTGGTGACATGAATGAAGATGCTAAAGCTCAAGGACCCATACAAACGTTCTTAGAATCTATGGGATTTATGCAGTTGGTGCAGTTTTACACAACAGAGGGTGGAACAACATTAGATCATGTATATGTTACTGATTCTCTGGAAGCCTGTGTGCACAAAAAATCATTGTTTTTCAGTTATCATGAAGCTGTTGAAATTCATGTGAGAACTCAAAAAAATAAAGATTCAGACTAATTTTGAGTTGACATTATTTTGAACAGGAATTATCTGTCATCTTCCTTGATGAAAAATGGATTTAGTTTATTATCACATATACTAGTAATCTTTATTTCAAAGTCACTGGTCCTCATAATGAGTTAAGCTCTTTTTTACATTCATTGAAAAAATTTTTTGGTACCTTTTCATTAGTTGACAGAACATATGATATTATTGGAATGATTTAATTACCGTTAATATAAATGAGTATGAATAATTTATCAGTAATTAACACAAAGTGAATTTCTTCCTAAAGAAGAGTATAGTGTTGAAGTTATGTGATTTATGAAGTGTATCATATGTTGGTAATGATTGTGGTTTTTTTTTTTTTGGTTGTGTTTAGAAATCTTCACTGAGATCAAGATTAGATTCCACATCCATTTTCAATGATTAGACTTCCATGCAGTAAACTCTACATGTTTTGAAGATAGAAAAACATCTACAAATTGAAGGTAATATATCCACATAAAGTTTTGATGAATACACTGGTTTATATTTCTAACTTGCAGTATTTTGAGAGGGTTTATTTGCAAGATATAAAGGTATTTAACTGAAAAGGAAAATTTTATGAAATATTTCATCAAACATGCATGTGAAAGGAGGCTCGTTACACCACTTTTGATGATATACTACACAAAAAATTGTACAGTTTCCCTTATAATATGACCCATATATTAAAAGCTTTAAAAATAGACTAAACATGAGTGAAATCACATTTTTTTGGGGGTTAAATTTTCGAGGTTTGAGGAAATATTACTGGTTTGTGGGGATTTGATTTCTTGGTTAGAAAATGTGTTAAGTAATAATGCATCAGAAATTTTGACATTTTTGTGGTTGTCATAAATTTGTGGGTCTCTCCATGCCTCGAAACTAGACACCCACGAAAATTATTGATTTCACAGTATACAATGGAATCAAAGTAATGGATTCATTTTATATAAACAAAGAAGGTTGTTTTTAAGTAGAAACCAATGAAAACAAAAGCCAAATCATAGCTAAACAAGTGATATTTAGATCGGATTTTCTCTCCTGTCCAACGTTGAATATCATGCCTAAAGTGGCAATCTCTACCAATGACAACATGTACGTATGGTGAAATTCAAGTTGAAATCTACAACCTTGTTGAAAGAAATAATTGACTTGCACTATTTACAGTATTTTTGTTGATATATGTACTTGTCTTTATTGTTTTTGTTTATATGTTCCTAAAGTTTAAACCTTAGTTCTTAATTTTATATGTAATGCTCAAATGTTGCTTTGTGTTTTGAGTCTTGGGTAATTAGGAAAGATAACTCTTGCAAAGTGGATTTTTATACCAAACAATTTTTTGTCCCCCGCTTTCGCAAAAGCGAGGGGACATTAAATCTCATTCGTCTGTCCGTCCGTCAGTCTGTCCGTCCGTCACAAAAACTTTAACCTTGCCCATAACTTTTGATTCAGTGGAGCTATGACTTTCATATTTCATATCTATATTTCTTGTGACAAGACCTTTCTTTGGGTACCACCAAATTTGAACTTTTGACCTTGACCTTCGAGTTTGACCCACTTTTACACAAAAATTCCTAACTTTTACTTTGGCCATAACTTTTGAATGGTAGGTACTAGGACTTTCGTATTTCTCATATGTATTCTTTGTAGCAAGACCTTATATTGGATACCAACAACTTTGACCTTTTGACCTTGGAGATTTCCATACTTATGGAAAAAACTTTAACCTTGGCCATAACTTTTGATTAGTAAAGGCTAGGGCTTTCATACTTCATGTATATAATTCTTGTGAGAAGACCTTTCATTATATATCAATAACTTTGCCCCTTGGACCTTGAAGTTTGGCCTACTTTTGACCTTGGCCACAACTTTTGACTAGTAGATACCAGGACTTTCATTTTTCATATATTTATTCTTCTTGGCAAGACCTTTCATTTGATACCAACAACCTTGACCTTTTGACCATGACCTTGGAGATTTTTTGTACTTATGAGAAAACTTTAACCTTGACCATAACTTTTAAATGGTAACGGCTAGGGCTTTCATACTTCACATATGTAATCCTTTCGAGAAGACTTTTCATAGGATATCAAGAACATTACATGTAACCCTTTGACCTTACCCTTGGAGTTTAGTGCTATATTCTAAATAGATGACTTATGACAGGGCGTTCATATTATAGACAAAATGTCATAAAAAATGACATCTCAACCCCCAAAAAGACACCGAAAGCAGGGGACCACAATTCTTTGAATTTGCTTGTTTACTTGTAATATTCATTTTGTTAAAATGTTCTTCATTCAATTTAACACATGTTATTCATTGAAATACATCCTTTGTTTCTTTATAATTAATTTTACATATTATTCTTGCATAGAAAAACCAGAGGTCTCTGTCAAGACTGAAGCTCTACTGGTTTGTACTTACAGCAATTGGGAATTGAAACTTTTCAACAGCAATAAATAGAATAATGATCCTTGATTAAGTCTCTTTATGTTCTTAGTGTAGTCTTTGCATGCCATTATATTATAATCAGACTAAAACTGTATTTGAAGTAGCATTTTGAGAGTATTTAACAGAAATGTCTATTTTTAAAACCATGGCAACACCGTTCATTAAAGTGAAAAACTGATGAACAGAATTGTGTGAAAATATAATTTTTACTTTTGGAAAAAAAAAGTAAATTTTGCTTTTGCTGGTAAAAAGCAGTAGAGCGACTTGATGGATCAAAAATATTTTTATGAATTGACAGGGCTTCGATTCTCTAAAATTGGGGCCGTTCAACGGCCCCGTTCCCAATGCAAAAAAGGTACCTTTTTTCCCAAAAGAGAGGTGTAAATTTCCCAATTTTCATAGCAAAATATTAATTAAAAAATAAAAGTCCATGAAACTTAATCGCAAAAAAAAAACCCAAACAAAACACACTTGAAAATGAAAGTGAAACTGTACCACTATTTTATTAGTTCGCGCCAAATGCATTCGTAAACTGGTTCGGGGAACCAGGTTATTGTTTTTACCGAAATGTGTACTATGAGTTCCGAGTATCTTGTTATGTAGTTTCAACAAAAAAACATCATTTTGGTTTCAAAAAAAGACATTTCACTTAAATATTAGTAAGCTGCACGTAGAAACATACCCATGCACGCTTCGGCATGATCAGTCTCGCGCTGTATTGGTAAGCAACTTTGTCCATGTGATCGAGGAAATTCGGGACAATGTGACTAGCGACTGTCACTCAGAAAGACAGATAACCGCAATATCAACACTGAAAGATAGTAATGAGTCTAATGACAAAGCTAATGTACTTTCATAAATAGCCTACATACCCATGTTTCATCTGTATTCAAAACCAGAGTTAAATAGATGACAAAATGCTAGAAAAGCAAAATTTGAGGATTTTTAAAAATGAATTTTGGATATCCAACTTTTCCCAAAATGATGGTTATTTTCCCAATTTGAACGGCCCCTGCCCCAGTCCCAAAAAGTGGTGTGAGAGCCCTGAATTGTTTAGAGGGTATCTTTCCTATCCATATTAAATCTTCTACACAAAGCATGCATTTTTTAACCTTATTATAATAAAGCATTTAAGGTCTTACGCAAGGAAATAGCCAATCAAAATGAACTTAGTCAAATGAAGTTCTATATACATAGAGACAATTTCTTTTTCTTTTTTCATTTTCGGCAACTTTTTTTAGGTCTACAGTTTTAATTTTGGACTCATGTACTAGGAATATCATCTTTAGCAGAATTGTGCCACTAAATTAAAGGGAACTCTTTTTTAGGTGCGCGTGATGCAACTTCCTGGATGGTGCATAGGCTGTTTGTCAACATCTGAAACCCACGTGTATTTCGGGGTAGGTATGTTTACTCTCAATTTTCTTTCTTAAAAGCCGATAAGGGGTATTTTTTCTGATTTCAAATTTTTTTCTAAGCATTAATCTTTACTTTTATTTCATGAATTATCTGCTGAACGTCTAGTTAATTAATTAATTTAATTAAGGCTATATATATAGTAACATATAGTGAAATTATTTCCTTGTGTGAGACCTAAAGCAAAATCAGCTTACTCATTTTTACTACAATTTCTTTGATTTCCGGAGTAGTCTCCCCTTTTAAAGATCCAAAATGGAGGTTATACAGTGGGGCATGCAGTCTGGTCATCAACGGAGAGTTTTGACACCCGTAATACCCGTATTTCTACCATTCACCTCTGTCACCTTTGTCGAGTTCATCAGACAGGTAAGAAAAACAAGATTATTGATTAAAATAATTTTCTTGAGAGAAATAAAATAATGAAAAAAATACATGTCAGGACAGACTCCCTCCTATAAAAAAATGTCACATTTTACACATTGCAATTATACATACTTTACATATGCACATTTTCCCCATTGACACAGTTGAATGGATTTAGTGCATAAAAATACATAACAATTATTACATGTAAGCAAATTCACAAAATATGTATTAAACTGTTAAATACAGGTTTTGCACATTTAATTAAAATAAACAGCATCAATACCCCCCCCCCCACTTTTTCACAATCTTACAACTTTCTGTTTCATTCAAAGTCACTAGGCAATACTGAAGATTTCCACATATTGCTTTTCAGTCCATGACAGGAAGTTGGAGAATAAAGTTGACAGGACATCCCGCACTGTCCTCGGTACCAGCTTATAAGGGAACCAACCGCAGTGGACATAGCACGCTTCATCATAGGACGATAGGTAAGTCTCCGGAGCAGTGTTTGTAGCAATTCTTGTACTCGGTCCTGCATCGAAGCTTCAGGTATTGGTATTCATCTCTGCATAGATTCTTTTATGGCTTTGGTCCTTCCCTGTAACATGTGACTGCTGGTGGTGCCTATATTTTTCTGGCTTTTGTTATGAGGAATACTACAACCTTATGGTTGTGAGTTCAATTCCCCGCGTGAGCATTGAAGAATTTTATTCAGTTGGTAAGTCCGTGCACTATTTCGGCATAGTATGCTTACGCTATATAAATCCTTAGAACACTATGCGAGAATAGTAAGGAATGGGTTATATTGAGACAAACTGATAGGAAGCATAGTAATCACCAATATAAGTTCAAAAAAAATTAAAGTAACAAATACAATGCTTGAAATCAGACAAAAACAAAAACAAAACAAAACAAAAAAAAAAAACCCAACAAATGGTGGCTTTATTTGTGAATATTCTGTTGTATTTATTTTCAGAACCATTCTTCAAGAAGAGTAAATAAGAAAACAGCTGTTGATGTTGAGCAACTCCCTTGAATCAACTTCATCTCTTCCACTTTTCTTCAAAGTGAAATGAATGAATATCATTGAATGAAAGAATTACACTTTTGAAAAGATTTATGATGTTGTTTAAATGGCAGATGTTTAAAGTTCACCTTTCACTTTTGGTGGTGCTAATTAAATAAAAGAAATGACCCTGTCATAAAAAGGAATAGGCAAAAAATGATACTCCTTTCTGTTACTCATTCTATTGTTCCATCATACATATTATATGTAATTAGTTTTCTGGACTTTATACAAATAGACAATAAGCTAATTTAATAAAGATGACTTGCATATCAAGTTCAAATTTGTATTTTTTTAAATGAAAGTTACGGTCCTTATATTCTGGAATGTTTTTAGATATTGGTGAAGATCGAGTTTCTTGATGATTGTCCCATTTGATATGGAAGCACCCACTGGTAGTGTAGATTCAAGTTTGTTCAAATGCTGATCCTCTGGGGGTGGGGGGGCAATATGGGTTATCAATTTTTTTTTACAAATGAATATACATGAAAAAATCTTTACCTAAAGAACAACAAAGCCAATTTGGGATGTTTATTGGGATTAAAGACATGACATTCTTTTCTCTGGTACATTCATTAAATTTTTAGCTCTGTCACCTGCACCAAAGGCTTAAGGACAGATGAAATGATACAAACAAAAAATGGATTCCAGGATTGATATATATTTTTAAGCGTCCAGATTGATAGATGTGGGGGATGTTGTTTTTGTCCTATCTGTTTGTCTGTCTGTCTGTTGTTAATTTCAACCTTCGCCATAACTTTTCAACAATAAGAGATAGAGACTTCGTATTTGATATGCATACTTCGCTAATTGAGCTCTTTCAAATGACTCCTAGGTCAATGAGCTTGCGACCTTGACTGTGACTTGTATGCTAAAAATAGCTTTTTCAAACTCACCATAACCTTTGACCATAGCAAAAAGAGACTTCATATTTGGTATTCATATTCCACTAATTAAGTTCTTTGAAATGACACCAAGGTCAATGACCTTGTGACTTTGACTGTGATCTATATGCCCAATAATAGCTATTTCAAAAGGATGTATTCACTATGACAAGAATTGACCTATAGGAGAGAACAATTTCTCAGAAAAAGTGACATTTAAATATCAATCTTTATTTGTTGTTTTCTACCATATATATGTCTAATTTTTTCAAATTTGTATTTTATACCTAAAGTTTATTATTTACAACTTTACAATAAACCTCAGAATTTGGCTAAAACACCATTTTGTCCGTTAAAGTGTTGATTTTGGCCTAGAAATCCTAAAAACGTGTACCTTTTCAATTACAAATCTTATATATAACTGTAATAATTATTTTTAAATAGTACCAATGCAAATTTTTAGTATTTAATTTTACATTAATTACCCCCCTTAATAAAAAGGGTCCGGGTCTCTTCATTCTATGCGTAAATTACTAAATTACTAAATATTCACAACTGACCATATATAGTAAGAAATTTTCGTAATAAAATAGTAATGTTTGAGACAAAGGGTTTTTTTGGTTTGGATCTTGTTTTTGCCAGCGCTTCCTGTGATTTGTTTGCATGGTTATAGTCTACCTTACATCAATATGAGAGAAACATTTCTATGGGAAAAAATATTGCATAGCTTTTTCCACGACCGGAAGTAATGACATTGTTCGACCCATGATGCAGACACTCAGAAGTTCTAGTTTTACAGACACTTCAGTTATATACTACTGTCGAACATTGTGCGTTAACAAAGAAAGAAGACAAAAACATTTACTGTGTTGCGAAGTTTATTTTAGGTTACTGAAGACATTTAAAGTTTTAATAACATTTCTTAAATTCATTTTAAAAACTTCTAAATGTCATATGTAAAAATCATTTCAAATACCTTATCTATAAACTATATTTATGGAAAATATTAAATGCTCAAATTGTGAAGTTTTTCTCTCATAACCAGGTGGGAACAAAACATTTCGAAACTGTAACAAATACGATGCAATAATATGATGCAAATAAAGAATTGAGAAAAGAAAAGTTGAAATTTTCCATTCCTTTGACGACCTGAGTGACGGCTTTCCCGTTTAGAACTACATCTTTTGCATACTCTTCAAAATGATTACTCATATAGGCCTCATATAGGCCTTAATATTGTCTTATCGTTTCTGAGGTCTCGCTAAGAGAATTTCTCATTTTGAGGACAGGAAATTACCAACCGGAAGTATGTTTTACAAAGATATCTGACATGTTATCGGACATTTGCAATCTGAATAACATATCTAAAAACCATTTCAAATGCTTTATCTGTAAAAGATACTTTCACAGAATCTTTATTACATATTGCCATTGTGCACCTCTTATTTAACTTTTTGATCCGACACATATTTTGGGTTTCCTGGCTACAGCAAAACATGAACTTGGCAATTATAACTATATGGAGGGAGCTGATCGCTCACAGTACCTCTAGTTCATATAAGTTTGGTGTCTTACTCTCTTGGTGTTTTCAAGTTCTTTCTATGATAATTTCTCATTTTGAGGACAGGAAACACGTCACCGGAAGTGAATTTTACAAAATATTTTAAAAGATATTGGGATAGTATAATACTCAAAATATGAAGTTTTTCTTTCATAATCGGAAGTTTCAGTTTTTGTTTCCAGTAAGACTGACATATTTCAAAACTACAAATAGGAGGCAAAACTGTGATGAAAAAAAGATTCTAAAGTGAAAAGTTGAAATTTTTGATTTCTTTGATCACTTCCTGTGGAGACATTAAGTGACGGCGAATAATCTTAACCCAAATGGGCTCGCCTACTTCTCAAGATCTATTATTCTTATAAGTTTGGTGTCGTAATCTCTTACCGTTCCTGAGATATGATTGAGACAAAATATCTTTGAAAAAACGGAAATCGGACAAATCTGACGACCGGAAGTGAAATTTGAAAAAAATGAAGAAAACGTCGAAGCGTATTATCATTCTCTATCATCCATGAGAATTTCAAGAAAATCCGTCCAGCCATCTCTGGGTAATCCTGATGACAAGAAAAGGGGGGGGGGGATAAAAATGACGACCAGAAGTGACGGCGGACGCCTTTAATCCTATATCTTTTGACCACTCTTCAAGATTTATTATTCATTTAAGTTAAGTATCTTGATCTGTTACTGTTTCCGAGATCTCGCCATGTTAACGTCTTAGTTAAAGACAGGAAATCATGTGATCAGAAGTAAATTTTATAAAGGTATTTGAAGTTACTCTAGGCATTTGCAGTTTGAATAACATGTCCTAAAATCATTTCAAATACTCTTCCTATTAAAGATAATTATGGGGTACTTTGTTACTCAATTTATGCAGTTTTTCTCTCATAACCGGAAGTTGCTGTTTTTGTTTCCAGTGGGACTGACATATTTCGAAACATCGAATATATGCAATGATGTAATGCCAAGTATGATTCTAAAAAGAAAGGTTGAATTTTTTTATTCATTTCATCACTACCTGTGAGGACCGGAAGTGATGGTGAACGATCTTATCCCAAGCGGATTTGCCTACTCATAAAGATCTACCAGTCCTATAAGTTTGCTGTCTTAATTTCTAACTGTTTCCGAAATCTCTCTATGATAAGTTCTCAATTTGAGGACAAGAAATCACGCGACCGGAAGTTAATTTAACTAAAAGATATTTGTAGTTACTCTAGACATTTGCAGTCTGAATAACATGTCCTAAATTCATTTTTATAATATTCTATATAATAAAATTCTATAAAAGATATTTATGGGATAGTATGATACTCAATTTATGCAGTTTTTCTCTCATAACCGGAAGTTGCCGTTTTTTTTCTGGTGGGACGGACATATATCGGAGCAACAAATAAGATGCAATATTGTGATGCCAAGAAGTTTTCCAAAACGAAAAGTTGAAATTTTTGATTTCTCTGATCACTTCCTGTGACGACCGGAAGTGACGGCAAACGAAGTTAACCCTAATGAATTTGCTTACTTATCAAGATCTACTACTCATACACGTTTGTTGTCTTTATCTCTTACCCTTTCCGAGATCTCTTTGTGATAACTTATTTTGAGGACAGAAAATCGCAAGACCGGAAGTGAATTTTACAAAGCTATTTGAGGTATTTATAGACATTTGCAGTCTGAATAACATATCCAGAAATCACTCCAAATACTTTATCTATAAAAAAATTGGATGGGAAAGAAAAATACTCAAATTATGTAGTTTTTCTCCTATAACCGGGAGTTGTCGTTTTTATTTCCAGTGTGACTGACATATTTCGAAACTACAAGTAAGATGCTATAATGAATAACTAAGAAATATTCCATAAAGAAAAGTTGAAATTTTTTATTTATTTGATCACTTCCTGTGACAACCGGAAGTGACGGCGGACGATGTTATACCAAATGGATTTGTCTACTCATTAAGATCTACCACTCTTCTAAGTTTGGTGTCTTAATCTCTTACCTTTTACGAGATCTAACTATGATTACTTCTCATTTTGAGGACAGGAAATCACGCGACCGGAAGTGAATTTCAAAAAGATATTTGACGTAATTGTAGACATATGCAGTCTAAATAACATATCTAAAAATCATTACAAATACTTTATCTATAAAAAGTATTTACGGGAAAGAAAATACTCAAATTATGTAGATTTTCTCATAACCGGAAGTTGTCGTTTTTGTTTCCGGTGGGACTGATATATTTTGAAACTACACATAATATGCTTTAATGTGATGCAAAAAAGTTTCCTAAAAGAAAAGTTGAAATTTTCGATTACTTGGATCACTTCCTGTGACGACCGGAAGTGACGGCGGACAATCTTATTCCCAGTGGTTTTGTCTACTCATCAAGATCTACCAATCTTCTAAGTTTGGTGTCTTAATCCCTTACCTTTTACAAGATTCTAGCTATGATAACTTCTCATTTTGAGGATAGGAAATCACGCGACCGGAAGTGAATTTTACAAAGATATTTGACTTTATTGTAGACATTTGCAGTTTAAATAATATTTCCAAAAATCATTGCAAACACTTTATTTATAAAAAATGTTTCTGGGAAAGAAAAATACTCAAATCATGTAGTTTTTCTCTTATAACCGGAAGTTGTCGTTTTTGTTTCCGGTGGGACTGATATATTTCGAAACTACAAAAAACATGCTATAATCTGATGCAAAAAAAGTTTCACAAAAGAAAAGTTGAAATTTTCGATTTCTTTGATCACTTCCTGTGACGACCGGAAGTGACGGCGGACGATCTTAACCCAAATGGGCTCGCCTACTTATCATGATCTATTACTCATATAAGTTTGGTGTCTTCATCTCTTACCGTTTCTGAGATATGACTATGACAAAATATTTCTGGAAAAACAGGAAATCGGACAAATCTGACGACCGGAAGTGAATTTTGAAAAAATGAAAAAAACGCCTGAGCGTATTTTTATTCTCTATCATCCCTGAAAATTTCAAGAAAATCCGCCCAGCCATCTCTGAGAAATCTGATTTACAAGAAAAGGGGAAAAAAAAAATAATAATAATAAAAAGAAACAGTACAATCACTATAAGGTCTTCCGTCTGAAACGGAAGACCTTAATAATAATAATAAGAAACAGAGTAAAAACAATATGTTCCCAAACTCCGTTTGGGGAACATAATAAGAAACAGAGTAAAAACAATATGTTCCCCAACTTCGTTTGGGGAACATAATAAGAAACAGAGTAAAAACAATATGTTCCCAAACTTCGTTTGGGGAACATAATAACTAGTGCTAATTGTAACGGGAACCGTTACAGATGTTCCCCAAACGCTCCCCAAATCCCTTTTGATGCCATATTCCCTGTAACCTTCATTTAATAAGACAACATCTGTGCATTTTTTACTTTTATAACGTTTTCCCAAAAAAGGATACCAATTATATTCAAATTTTAACATTGCACGCGTGCCCATGTGAATGCACGTGCGTAATGATCATATAATCTTGTCTACACTTTCTATATATTTAAATATACTTTATATTAAAGCATTTAGTCCAAAAGTATTAAAAAAAATCACCCATTTAAGTGTATATTGAATTTCACTCATTCCAAATGCACGCACGTGCGTGTACGTGCATGATGACCATACCCTCTTGTAGGAGGCCCTTATATCTATCTATGTTCTAAATCCCATCCTGTTTGGTTGAAAACCAAGGGAATTATAGCCATTTCAAGTTTCGGCCAATCAAATTGCAGCACACGTGCATCCACGTGATTTCAAGAATCTTTTTCTATATCATATTGTAGAATGTCCTAATGCATGACTATGTTTTAAATTTCAAAGCATTTCGTCAAAAAACAAAGGAGATATAGTCATTTAAAGTTTCAGCCAATCAGATTGCATTGCACGTGCATGCGCGTGATTTCATGAATTTTTTTCCATATTTTATTGTAGGATATCCTAATTCATGACAATGTTTAAAAGTTCAAAGCATTTCGTCGAAAAACAAAAGAGATATTGAGATTTTTGTTTCAGCCAATCAGAGCAAAGCGCACGTGCATGCGCGTGAGTTCGTGCTAATTTGACAGTGTCATTATATTAACACTATTAATATATCCTCATGTAATGAGTTTCAAAGCATTTCATAAAAAAATGTAAAAGTTATAGCTATGTTAAGTATATCAGTCAATTCACCCATTTCACGCGCACGCACGTGCAGGCGTATGCGCGCAAAATGACCTTCGTTCCGCACACCTACACTACACACCTATTAACCCTAAAAAGGTTTTAGCTCAGTTGGGTGAACAGTTTCTGAGAACACTCGCGGACAAAAAAGTACCGGAGAACAAATAAGAAAAAAAATAATAACTAGGAGACTTATTGTTCAAAGAACAATAAGAGGTCTTTCCACCTTTTGAATTTCAATTTCATTTATAATTTATCTCTTTAAGATTAAATTTCAAAAAAAAAACCCAAGAATGGTTTAAAAGAAGAAAAAAAAATGAAAATCTAAAATTTTTCAGGTGACCTTGACCTTAGACCTTCAAATCATATTCAAGGTCAAAGGTCACATTGTAATTAACCTCATGTCCCTATGACTTATAGTTTTAAAGTTATAAGGTTTAATAGTAAGCACAAAAGCATTAAAGGGCAGTAACTCATTCAAGGAGTCACCATATCCTATTGCGCTTGAATATAAAAGTTTTGCCTAAAATACCATCAGACATTAGAGAAGTTTTCATGTCTTTTCGGTTTACGGTTTTGGAGCAATAGCAAATAAAATGTTTTTTGCACAAGGGGCAATAACTTTTAATAAGGTCAATCTTAAGAGACAAGAATGAAATCTTTGAAACAGTTTTAAGAGTACATATTAATGATGCATAGACATTAAGCATATGTTGAAAGACAAAAGAGATAAAAAAGAACTAAATTTCTCAGTTTTGGAATGACCTTGACCTTTGCCCTTTACATGAATTTTAAGCTCAAAGGTCAACGAATCTTGTGCAGTTGGGTGCATGTCTCTACACCTTCTCGTTTTGAAAATTTTTAATTATTAGTAAAATTCAAAAAGTTTCAGGGGCAATAACTCATTGAAGGGGTCACCGAAGACTTTCACAATGAATAGATTCCAGAGTCCTCTCAATTAGTCAAAGACTTTAGTGAAGGTTTCATATTTCTACGGTTTACGGTTTTGAAGTAGTAGCGATAACAAGGTTTTTCGCACAAAGGGCGATAACTTTTAATGGGGTCAATATTACGGAATACGAATTTAACCTTTGAAATAGTTTCAAGAATACATATTAATGATGCTAAGACAGTTTGTATATGTTAAGAGACAAAAAAGATATAAAAAGAGCTTAATTTCTCAATTTTGGAATGACCTTGACCTTTGACCTTTGCAATAATTTCATGATCAAAGATCAATGAATCTTATGCAGTTGGTCCCATGTCTCTACGACTTGTCGTTTTGAAAATTTTTAATTATTTGTAATATTCAAAAAGTTTCAGGGGCAATAACTCATTGAAGGGGTCACCGAATGCTTTCGCAATGAATAGATTGAAGAGTCTCCATAATTAGGCAAAGCCATTGGTGAAGGTTTCATACCTTTACGGTTTAGGGTTTCAGAGGAGTAGCGATAACAAGGGTTTTTAGCACAAGGGGCAACAACTTTTAAAAGGGTCAATCTTAGGGGCCAAGATTTATATCTTCTAAAGAGTTTCAAAAGTACATATTAAAGACATAAGATAGATCGCATATGTTTAAGGACATAAGAGCTATTAAGAGAAATTTATTTCTCATAATTGGAATGACCTTGACCTTTGACCTTGAAATGAATTTGAAGGCAAAAGGTCATTGAATGTTATGCAGTTGGTTTGATGTCTCTAAGACTTTTCGTTTTGAAAATTTTTAATTTTTAGTAAAATTTATAAACTTTCAGGGGCAGTTACTCATTGAAGGGGTCAAAGAAAACTTTCGCAATGAATAGATTGAAAAGTCTCCTAAATTAGTTGAAGACAATGGTGAAGGTTTTATATCTCTATGGTTTACGGTTTCGGAGGAGTAGCGATAACAAGCTTTTCGGTGAAAGGGGCAATAACTGCATAAGGGGTCTAAGTTAAAACATGGGGGGTCATTTTTCGGAATAACTTTGAATATCCAGTATCATGAACAATAAAGTTTTTCGATAAGTCTTACGGTGTCAAAACATAAGGTAAGAAATAAAATAAAAAACAGAAGCATTTCAAGAGGTCTTTCCACAGAAAGGTGGAAAGACCTAATAACTAGAAAGTCTGCTATTGCAAGCAATAGCATATGTCGCCCCGTATTAGACAAGACTTTCATTTTTATCATCACTAAAACAAAAGTCCATAAGCTAAGTTTGAAAACCTTTGAGTTATATCAGTCCTTTCCATTGGAAACAGAAGACCTTAATTCGGTACATCCCTCTCATTATTTTTAGAATCGGTAGGAGAAGAAAGTAGTGCAGGAAAATTACAAGTTCCTCAATTTGCAGACTTGCATAAACGAAATCTGGCAGATGTACTGAACTGAGCCTCATACTTGTTAATTGGCAGTATCTTTCCTATCATAAAAGCTTGGGAAATGTAATTTATGGAAGATCAGCCGAATTATTTTCTGTATTGTAACGCCAGTGGGAACTCTGAAATTTCCCTCTTTCACTTTCATTTTAGAGGTTCTACCGAAAAACGAATCTGACATGCCACCATCAATTCGAGCATTTCTGCATTGCAGAGAGCTGATGTGTGTTATGAGATGATAAATCATGTGTGAACTTTCTCAGTTTAGCGGAATCATGAACATTTTCGGCGAGATGAATGTTTTGTATACAGTGGTGATCAAGGCTTTGCGAACCATCAGGAGCGGATCAAAGAATTTATGAATGAATAAAAACTATGGAAATGACGTACCAATTTTTTAATTTATACTTGCACTATCTAATGAAATGAATAATATACAAGTGATAGATATACAAGAAAACGCGAAATGATAATAAATGCAGCTGACAATCGTTATTTTTTTTTATATAGATAAAATAAAATATTTATAAATTCAAGAGACAAAACAGAAGGAGAATGAATGATGGCAAAATATCACATGACGGGAACTGAATTTTATGAATGAAGATTTTAAAAAGTTACTTGTAAGTTGTATATGTTATATCTGTGTATTCTACTTGGCTGTGTGCTTCAAAAAAAAAGGG
>NW_026931808.1:0-5021 GCF_032062105.1 Saccostrea cuccullata
AGGAAGGACGAAGCCATGCAGAGGTAGGAATAAAATATATCTTCAAGCTTCAATTTTCAGTTATTGCATTATTGATTGGGTATGAACAGATTTATTTTTATCAAATGGTTCCCGTTATTTTCCGATCATGACAAGGAGAACACGGAGGATGTGACCGGTCGGCAGAGGATGTTCACTCCTCCATGGGTCCTGATCCCACCTCTGATGTTTTGGAGGTCCGGGTTTGCATTTTTTTTTATTATTTAATGCACTTTTGAGCTTGAGCTCTGTTCGTTATCTCCATAAATTTTATTTACTTAGGCATTTCATCGTAGAGAATTTGTTAAATTCTATAACATATACACTTTCTTAAACATTTTTTCTATCCATGGATTCATCCTCTTTATTTTTAAGAATAAATACTTGAAAACTTATCTCTTATATATATCTTGAATGTTGCTATTTCAGGCGACATGTGTGTTTTTCGACCAACTCTGGTGTCTTTAATTTATTTCCAATCTAATCCAGTTAAAACTCAATGAAACGATAAATTTTGTCATGTAATAATTTCAAGTTCAGAATGAAAATTAATAAAAGACACTAGTTTAACATTCGGATGCTAAATAACTTTTCTATTGCAAAAGCCATAACTCAACGTTGCAACCGAATATCAATCAGATAACCAAAATTATATGTCACACTACCTTGAAAAAAAAAATAGAAACAACATAAGAACATTTTGTTTCATTGAAATACAAATTAAATGACTGAAATTTTTTGGCCTTTACAAATTTGTAAAGGGACAGATTATGAGAGTAAAGTACAATGATAAAAATTGCTGAGTTATTTACTCTAATCTCTAATTAAACACCCTACTGTGTTAACACATTATGATGCAACTGTTATCAGGACCCAAAAACAAAGTACACATTTGTCATCATGACACAGTTCTAGATACAACGACCATTTACGATTACAAAGGTTATTTTATTTTATTTGGTCACGTAATGTGTTACTATTTGTGGTGAAATCTACAATTCTCTAAAATCTTCTGTCGGAAATCCATTGTCTTTATATTACGAGTTCAGTCTGAGATGAATGGTTTAAATCAAAGTTGTTTATTAATCCCATTATTTTTTTATTTATTATGTATAATCTAGACCACTTTTTAAATGCATTTTTTAGACATCAACTTACAACTATATTGATAAAAAAATAGCAATAATGCTTGAATATATTATTCATATGAATTTTATGCGAATTATTCATGTTATTCGCATGGGAACCATTCAAAAAGTAGCTTTATCACACATAAGATTCTATTAAATTTTAAAATAAGTTTGATCATACAATTAGTAATTCGAACAATAATCATCCAGAAACTGTTAGGTACAGTCATTTTCTAATTTGTTTTGAAAATTTATCATATATTTTCCAAGTGGATATTTAAGGTCAAGATCTAGTAAATGAAAGGTGCCTAGAGATTTATGAAACTTGAGAAATAAATTCCTTTATTAATGCTTACAACCTTAGCTTGGTCAAATAAGGTGTTTCGGGGCATAATTTTTAGGTAAACAAGATGAATAACTGTATTTTAAACTGTCATTTTCCATGAAAAATTAAAACAAGTCATGATTATGGGAGTTTTTTCCGTATTCGGCAATGGAAATGTATCCAGATTGCCTACAGTCTCTCAGAAAACGGTAATTAGTATGTTCATGGCCTCTTCTTTAAATCAATATCAAATTCAATATAGGTATCCGGTTTACTTTTCATATGATTTCAAATTGAATTACATGAAAATACCCTTTTTTCTACATAATTCTGCTAAAGCCGTAAAGTACGGGAAAAAGAAAGTTGAAATTGATTATGACGTCATAATAGATCTAGCACCAAAAAATCAGTCTCAAGTTATTTACTATATCTCCTTAAATGACAGATCATATTTATATGGTTAAATATTTGTATGACAGAACATATTATTGTTTTCATTGTTTCTATTTACATTATGTGTTAACCTTGATTATAAAAATGTAAATGCAGGGTAAGAAATCAGGTAACCATCAATTTGCTATAGTTGATTTTTCCTGCTGGACACCATATTACTGGTACTATAAACATAATAATGAGGAACTTAAATCGTCAATTTTAAAAGGGTTAAAATGAAGGGAACCTCGATCTTCTAATTAGCATGCAATTTCATAAATATCATGGATTCTTTGTGAAATTACGCCAGGCAATGGACCTGACATGAAAACAAGAAGACTTTGACACGTTGACAGAATGGATTACCACAGTGTAACAATGTAAATTTGATAGGAATTTTTAACTATACGCAGAGAAGTAAGCGTAGTCATGGGCATCGGTCTCACAATAAACCTTTAATACACGATGTCTGTTTTGATTCATTACTACCTTATGAAAATCAACAGTTAGGTCTACATCACATTCGCACCAAATTTACTCTGTCTCTTTGAAACTTTTAAAAAGTCTTCTTGAAAAGGTCAAGGAAAGTCCAGAACATAGGCTCGACTTTGTGATTATGATATATAGAATCATGGACTTTAATTTATCGTGGGGGAAAGGTTTTGTATAAAGTTGAAGAGTCGTAAGTTTTTAAGCTGTTGAATTTGGTAAAATCTTGTGATTTCGAATTGTCCAAAAGTTCCTTGGAATTTTTGTGTATCTACATCTGATTCACACTACTTCTTGAATATATTGTTGCACATGTTGATGTTGTAGAAGTCTGATTTCGCTCTGCTCCTAATTTGTTTTTTTATTAGACTTTCGATGTCAAACAATGTTCGTGAATCACATATTACGTTAAAGGTGTACTGCTCCTGAATGAGTATCCTCTTAACCACATTAAACATTCTAAAACCAAAACTATCTCCTTAATTTTTTATGAAAAATGTAGATGTACATCGTTATATACAACGAGACCCAAAACAACTGGAAATCTACCGATGTCATACCAAAGATATTATATAAAATAAGCTTGGACTATTGTAAATTGTAAAAAGATATATTATTGCTGTGAATACAGGCATATATCTTAGAACTATTATTTGTCTTCAGCGATCACACATGCATGATTAAGTCGCTCAGTCGGCATACAATAGAAGATAAATAGTACATTTATTATTCTTTGTTTTTATTTATTAATAAATATAAATTTACATAAAATAAAGAAAACATGAAGGATATGGAGATAACGAACAGCATCAATATCAAGGTATTCAAAATAAAAAAAAAAGACAAGGAATTTAAAATTTGACTTTGAACAATTTCTAAAACGAGGTAAATTATTGACAAGCAAGTTGATGAAACAAGAATATCAGCAGTTTCCTTTAAAGTAATCATTTCGTAAGTTCTATAGTCGATACAATGACCTTGTCAACTAAAACAATTTGTCACTGAGTCAAATGCTGACTGACTTTTTTCATACCAATTATTAGTCCATTATTTATACACTGAATTGACGACGGATTTTTCCGTTATTTCCCGATCATGACAAGGAGCACACGGCGGAGCAGGGGATGCTCACTCCTCCATGGCACCAGATCCCACCTCTAATGTTTCGGGGTCCGTGTTTGCTCTGCTCTTATTTTGTATTGTTTTATGGACTTTGAGATTGAATACTGTTCGTTATCTCCATATCCTTCTTTGAGGAGAATGTACTTTGTCATGCCTCTGAATATTCTGAGAGACGAGAAGACAAAAATATTAAGTCGTAAATATGTAGATAAACTATTCAAGAAATAACTTTTAATAACATTTCTATCAGTAAACTTTAGATTGACATTTCAAAATATATGATCTTAAGTCGCAGATGAGCTTATGGCAAAGGATTTATTCAATAAAGGTCTTTAAAACAGGATTAATTACAATTAAAACAATGTGTAACGTTTCAAATGTAGTCAGTGGCATTTCCAAAATTTTAAAATTGCAATTATATAATTTTTTTGTCCCCTCATTTTGATTTTGAAAAGTATTTTGCTATCTGTATCCATAATATTTCCTTTCGATTATGTAACCTTCACTTTTAGATTTAAAATTGCTGGACAAAATTCATCACTTAAATTATGGAACCCTAAATTATAATCCACTGTCTATTTGATGGGTCAATGTGGCTTCACCTTTCTTTGCATATGATAATTTCTTTTGTGACTGCTTCGGACAGGCCTGAACTGACAGACTCATAATGATTAGAATCATAATGATTAGTTCAGAACTCTGGTCCCAAGCGCACAATGTAAATCGTTTTCCATAGCACTTAGTTCATTTATACTTTCCATGGCACTTATTTTTTATTTTCTTTTTAGTTTAAAATTTAGAGGTCCGTTTGCGCAGGGCCAGATTATAATCTTCAAGTTTGATGGAACGCTGTATTATGTAGATGTAGATGTAGAATGATTATGTTGTATTTGATTTGGGGTAATTTAACGTGAGAAAATGAAAATCAGTTTGGAAATTCAATCTCTTCTTCAACGATAGATGAAAAAAAAAATGGTTTGCATCCCATTTTTGCACTTCACACTGTATTACACATTTCTACATGTATAATTAATGAAATAGCACTTGTGGAAATGACATGAGAAATAGTCTAAGTCAAATACATGTATAAACATGTAGTAAAACAATATTTTAGGAACAAAGAACTTGTTTGTTCATTTTGATATGACTGTCTTGAAAACGTTATTCGGGTCCGCAGCCTGCAATTTCAAAACATAAATGACACACGATAATTTTTACACAATCATTTGGCAGAGATTATTCTGTTACTAAAATTAGCTCAGTTTTTTTTAATAAATCAATGCTTTTGTCTTGAGTTCATTTTATGCTTTCCAATGGTTTTCATTTGGATTATTTCATTACTGTGAACATTTATATATGCCATTTAACCTCGAGATGGATTTTACTGGAAGACGTTACCTTTTAATTTGATACATTTAATAATCAATCTAACCGTATTCCCTTTTTCTTAGAAATAAATCGCTGTTTGCTGCTTTAGATTTCTTTAATTGGCTAATCAACATAAC
>NW_026931809.1:0-5001 GCF_032062105.1 Saccostrea cuccullata
TGCGTCATCTCTCTCTCTCTCTTAAATTTCGAAAGCTCAGAAAATAAAGACAATATCCAATTAAAAATTGAAAGAAAACTACATGTATACACGAATTTAGTGATGTTTTTAATTGTGAAATGTAGAAATTTTTTCATTAAGAAGACCTGCTAATAATTTTAAAAAAATTTTCATTAAATCATTTTTAACTTATGTTTGCGCTTTGCAGGTTGTTTCTCAATCATTGTATTTATTTATAAAGAACTTGATTTTATATTCCGCGACTTGCATGATGCTTCATACCCTTAGCCCCGACTCCAGAACAGTATCAAGATTTCGTATAAACAGTAATCTTCAAAGGAAAACAATACCACCATAACAGACATGATTTTATTTTTGAGGAAATGAATCTTTATGAATTTTTATCAAACAGAATTTAATTTTACAAAAAGGAAATTGTGATTTTTCTTTGTTACTTTAATACTTCTATACAAAATATTCATTTTTTTCCCATTCCCCTCTCAAAATGTAAGCAAACTAACGAATAAAGAAACAAAATAATATTGGCTCCGCCTACTACGGTTTGATTGGACGGCGACCTGTCAAATCTCTTGCGTAATAGTAGAAACCCTTTGTTCTGTATACAGTACTCAGCAGTCAGCATGGTCAAGAAGTCCTCCAATGAACAAACGCGATAGAGTAAAGCCAAGGACAGCTCAGAATTAAAAAAAAAAAACAGTTCCTGCAATCTGATTGGATGATTAATCCAAATTCTCTTACACTGGATCAAGAGTTCAACAAAGCTTTGCCAATTAAAAAAGTCATACCCTGGTATTATAAAATAGAGAAATTCTCTATTTTATAATACCATGGTATGACTTTTTTTTTAGTAAATCGTTAAATCTATGTTATTTTTTGGATTTTTCATATGGAATACGTTGTAAATAATGTCGTTTAGTCGTGTACTTATTTTAATTTTCAACAAGTACCCGTGCTTCTGTCTAGCTATTTGTCCCGCCCTGCACGTGATTTTTTTTTTACAACGCCTATTGAACAAATATATTGATGGGGAAATAAAGTACATTAATTTTACTATTTGTAATTTTATCTCGGACGAAGACATTGGAAATGTAAATATATGATAAACAATTATCTAGCTTATTATTATATTATAATAAATTTTGACGTGTCTTCTTCGGGAGACGGGCTAGAACTTATTCCTCGTGCTATTCGAACACTTCTCATATGAATAGACTCTCATCAAGTGACTTTAAACTCCAATTTCATTGGATAACTTTTTTCCAAATTAATAACACAATTATTTTAGCTAATCTCCGTATTGCGGAAAATATAAATAATACGGGATTTCAGGGATAATATCCGAGTTCGAATATTCTCTCTTATTTCGAGGTTTCTGTGATATTGTTTTAAAAAATAGTTGTCATATTTATGAATAACGAACATTATATTTGTGACAATACCCCCCCCCCCACCCCACCCACCCACACACACACACACACACACACTCTAAAGGTGTAAAAGATTCAGCTGGTGATCATGGACATTTAATTTTGTTCTCCTTGGTGTTTTGTTGCAAAAAGACGTCCCTGTTTTTTTTCCGGTCGAACTTAGGTCAATACACATAAATCTAACAATTCATCCTTACATGTCTATAACAATATGGCTATATCTACAATGTACTACCAGCTGTGTCAATAATATTCTGAGCAGGTTCATGTAGTGTGAAGGTTATTTCAATATATTTTTTAGATGCATGAGTTACTTGAGAGACATTTTAAGGAAATATAGCAGTAATTGTAAATTTTGTTTATGATAATTCTGTCACAGAATATAAAATGAGCATTATCGATTTAAACTTTTTTGTGAAGGAAAGAAGGCCAAAATAAAGCAATATGAGAAAAAATCTAGAAACCATGCAACCCAACAGTCCTAAATAGAAACTAAAGATGTTTTCAATGAATGTGAAGAGATGCAAACCGTCAGGATGACTCAAAACAAGAGACCCAAGGGCCTCATCGCTCAACTGCGCACAGTGGCTAGGATCAAGCATATTATATCAATGCAGTAAATGCATAAGTCGTCCCAAACCTAAAAGAGGGTATGATTTTACCAAATTAAAATCTACACAACTTGATTTTTATACTAACGAAGGATGATTACATATTTGTTTGACTAACTGCTTGGTTTTTTTTCTCGTTAAGTTGGAACTTTATTACACTCCCTCCGTTCCCCCTGGGGTCATGATTTTAACAAATCTGCATCTACACTATACCTGAGGATGTTTCATATTAGCTGCAGAACTGTAGCTCTCCGAAAAAAATATTTTGACAGACCGGAAAGCTACAGTGCCATCCATTGTAAAAACTGTACAATTATTGCGCACAAAAAGTTGCACTTAATTCTGGATTAATTTTTCCTAATTTTTATCTCAAACGTACGAAAGCCTATTAGGATCAATCTAGAGAAAAAAAAATAAAAGGCGTTATAACGCCTTTCGAAAAGGCGTAATAACGCGAAAAAAGGCTTTATAACGCCTTTTGAAAAGGCGTTATTACGCCTTTCCATTCTAAAAGGCGTTATTACGCCTTTTAAAAACGCGTTATTACGCCTTTTGAAAAGGCGTTATTATGCCATTCTAAAAGGCGTTATTACGCCTTTCTAAAAGGCGTTATTACGTCTTTATTTTGAATACATGACTAAACATATTTAGCCCAACCGAGGGGGGGGGGGTGCAGAAATCTTACCTTTGGGACATGAATTTTACAATTTGATATAAGACTAATTTCTCAGAAAAAATAATTTAAACAGATAATAATTAGATTTCCAGGAAAAGAGATTTTTAAATGCGTCATATATTTTCAATGTTGAAGCAACTAAGTCCTTCTTTAATACCAGACACACCTATACAAAGGATCATTGATTTCAATTGCTCATTATACCTATGCAAAGAGTTTGTCTGCTTTTTTCCAAGAAGACAGAAAAATATCTTCGAATGACATGAATTTTAATCCATGGCAAGCAAAGCTCCAAGATACATCTGTCTGTATCGTATCTTCACAAGTAGAGTGTTGCCTTCTCTTAATACGAATGCAATCAGTTGTCAGTGAGATGTGCAGGAATATAGAGAATTGCATAGATGAAAATGGTTAGAATTAAATCTTTCATATATTTATTAACATAAAATAACGCCTTTCCATTTTCTTTTTCAAGTAGGCCAGAAGAACGGATGCGAATGGGGTACCCCCTCCACACTGACACAAACACACTTTTGGGGAAAGGTCTTCTTTTTGGGGAAAGGTCTTCAGTGCTACAGATTAGATATTATAATTAACTATTGGGTGCTTGGTTCCTGAACATTTATGCAGTGTGTTCATTATTGCATTTAAACTAATTCGCAGTAAATTAATGCGAAGTAAACTAATGGACACAAACTAATGCGAATTAAATTGCATTCACACGACAGCTAATGCGAAGTAAACTAATGCGAAAAAGTTTACTTCTAAAAGCCTTTAAAATTTTTTGGCGGCTATTATGACGTCATTTGCAAATCACAATTTTTTACCTTATTCTTAATCCATTTGGCATAATGACAAAGTGTCTGTATATTACATTTTAATATTTACAAACTTTTCCTTAGAAAAATAATTTTCACTCAAAAATAGCAAAAGTACCTATAGCTGACCACCGACAAGTGGCATTTGAACTAAATATTGCCAGAGTTTACGCATGCGAGCAATTTAATTCGAACAGTTTTTGTAAACAAAGCGTTCACTGGAGTTTATGTTTAGTAATTTAATGCGCAGTAAACTAATTCTTAGTAAACTAATTCGCATTATATTCTGTGTGAACGCTTTCGAAGCTAATTCGCAGTAAACTTACGTTTAATTCGAATTAAACTCTCCGTGTGAACAGGGCATTAAACAATAAAGTTTAACCGAGAAGTCACCCCACGACTTTGGCCAGTAGAGTGGGGGTGGTGGTTGGGGGGGATAAAAGTACGGGCCTGTTAAATGCTAAATAATGGTTATTCAAAAAGGCATAATAACACCTTTTGGGGGGGCGTATCAAAATAACGTCTTTTATAAAGGCAAAATAACGCCTGTTGGAAAGGCGTAATAACCCTTTTCAAAAGGCGTAATAATGCTTTTTTGAAAGGCGTAATAACGCCTTTTGGAAAGGCATAATAACGCCTTTTAGAAAGGCGTAATAACGCCTTTTTAAAAGGCGAAATAACGTCTTTTATAAAGGCGTAATAACGCCTTTTGGAAAGGCGTAATAACGCTTTTCCAAAGGCGTAATAATGCTTTTTTGAAAGGCGTAATAACGCCTTTTGGAAAGGCATAATAACGCCTTTTAGAAAGGCGTAATAACGCCTTTTCAAAAGGCGTAATAACGCCTTTTAGAATGGAAAGGCGTAATAACGCCTTTTAGAAAGGCGTTATAACGCCTTTTGGAATGGAAAGGCGTAATAACGCCTTTTCAAAAGGCGTTATAACGCCTTTTTTCGCGTTATCACGCCTTTTCGAAAGGCGTTATAACGCCTTTTAATTTTTTTTTCTCTACATTGATCCTAATAGGCTTTCGTACAAACGTGAAAAAGATAGCTTTATAAAAATTCCTCCCTCCTCTGAAGTTCGCTTATATTTGACATTTGAATGAAGTGCGTTGGACCATATTATCGTGCAAACCAAAATGGCAGCATAAATAGACGAAATTTTAGATGATCTCAATTTCAAGGCCAAAAGGGCTATTAACAACAAGTATAAGGAATGTTTTGTTGTGGGAACAGTTAAGGAATATGTTAGAACATACGGGTAGTAATATTTTGAGATGACAGTTTAAAAACATGGAAAAACTAGTGCTAATTGTAACGGGGACCGTTACAGATGTTCCCCAAACGCTCCCCAACTCCCTTTTGGTGCCATATTCCCTGTAATCTCTATTAGAAAAGAAATACTTTATGGAAGTTAGACTTAAACAAGGTCTTCCAGAAAAATACAA
>NW_026931810.1:0-49410 GCF_032062105.1 Saccostrea cuccullata
TTTAATTAACATTGGTAATAGAATTAAGAGTTTTAAATTTTATGACTAACTTAATTTTCTATAGTCTATTTCAAGGTAACAAGTTCTTAAGAAATTAGAGTTATCTGAAAGTATGTAAAGAAAAATAGATTGATTATTGCTCTAAAGGTTCATAAACCCTCTGCTCACTCACATAAAATGTTTCTTTAACTCTTATGATTTTCCATAGGAAATGTAAATGCTAAGTAAAATTCAAACAATTATAGCATGGCATGCAGGGCAAAACTGGACAAAAAAGACACTTTACTTGACACTTTTATAAAGGGATAATAGACATTTTTTCATTGAGTTATCTCTCTTGTCAGAGGAGTATCAATGTACCTCCTTAAGATAACGAATGTTTTCAGTGTATTGATAACTGTATCCGACTCAAATCTAATGATTTATGACGGCTTTCCTCATTCAATTCAGCTTCAGGAGTCCTTAGTCCACTCGTGGTCATGGGACCTCTTCTGTTGGCCAAGATTACTTAATTTTATGGGAAGCCTATCAAATTAGGGCTTTCATATAAAATGACATACAGAGTAAAGAGAAGCAAGTATTTGACACAATAGAAGTTATTTATCAAAAAAGGCTTGATTGAATGTGATTGATTGATTGATAGCTAGGATATGGTTTTTTTTTTTCAAAAGACGACGCTTTTGTCAGCCCATTGATGTAATATTATTGATAATATGTTTTATGCATGCATATGTAATTTTCCATTCCTGTGTTTAGAATGTAGTGATTGTAGTATATTTTATGTATATCTCAGGTTTCGGAGTTAGGACTTATGTAATGGATAGTCTCGGGCTTTGGGGTTTTGCGTTGATTAGACGTTAGCTAACGTCAGAGATATCACGTGATTGTTATCACTGGTAGATGCTGCAAGTGTTTGTACACACCATTATTGTAAGAAAAGTTGGCCTATTGTTTGTTGCCACCTTATTTTTCAGCTTAAATGCTTGATATATTTGTGTTTTTGAGTATTGTCATGATGTTATTTTAATTTTTGGGAGATCCATAACAAAGTGTAGATACAAAGTTTAGAAAGTCATAGGATCTCCCAAATTTCATGTGTTTCATTTGTGTCATTTATAAATGACATATTTACAACAATACTCAGTCTTGGTTTTTCATTCAATCTGAAAAATATCAGAGTTGCGGGAAACTTTGTTGTAAATTTGCACTATTATCATATAATTTAATTTTAGTTGTAACACGTCATTTGATTGGTTAAACGGTTTTATCCATTTTGTATAACATAACTTGCCTACGTCACAATGAGTTACGTCAAAAACGTATTACTCCGCTTGACGTTAATTTTAAAATAACGCTCAATTTTAAACCTTTTTCCGGAGGAAATATTGTCTTATTGTCTACCCTGAAATTAAAGTATAAGGAATGAAGCTTATTTCAACTTATGTTTTCCGATATAACCAAACTTGGGCAGTTTACGCTTTCTTATAAACCGCTTCGCGGTTTATAAAGCGTAAACTGCCCCAAGTTATGTTATATCGGATAACATAAGTTGAAATAAGCTTTATTCCTTAAATGGAAGGCATAAAATGAATTATGTTTTTCATAGGTCCTTCAGCCACTAATTAACTCTTTTTTCTTGTCTTTATAACTTACACATTACGTTGCACACCATAAAAGCACCATGTTGAGCTGCAGCAACAATGAATTCTAGAATGATAAAACTGATGTACTCAGGAGCCCAGCACACTGCAAAGCCAGACACATTCCAGAGAAGTACTGTCGCCATTAAAGTCTTGCGCCTTCCAATCCTGGAAGAAATGAAGGTTTTTGCGTTGGATCGTTTTTAACATTCAAAAAATTCGTAACACTGACATATTTTTTATGAACTTTTTTCAAAACTTACATATCAGCAATCAAACCAAAGCCGATGTCACCGACCAAGACCCCAATGTAGAAGATGAGCTTTATATGTGAGGTCCATGCTGCGTCATTACAAACAAGGTTGGCCTAAATGCAGACGAGCACAGAACTATCAAATCTGGTAAACATATGAAATCATGCATGTAGAAATAATGTTATTTTTTAAAATTCTAAATCAATTCTACTCCTTATTCTACTTTACCACCTACAGCTTTTCGAAAGATTTACAGTTAAGTTTAGTAATTTTTGTTTTATTTTCATTTTACAATGAGGTACAGGTGCATCATATACTAAGAGGTACATGACTCCTCCTCATCAGTAATTTGTTTTCTTTGTTGTCAAATATTTCTATGATCTATCACTATTTCACCTAATATATCAAACCTTTGTTGTAAATGTTTCATGCACAATGCTGCGGTCATACACCCATTCGTTGCATTTGATCCGCTCCACTGTATTTGTGACATTGGAATAGTGGTACAGATGGCACTTCTCGTATGGCTGTTTCTTGTCTTTGGGGTTAAGTGGTATTGTCGTATTAATCAATGACTCGTGGTAGGGCGATTGGACGTGGTATGTATCATTGTCATAACCAGGAATCTTGCACCTGGAACGAATTAACAAATCACATACAGTGATCAATATATAGGAGAGTGTATATCATGTAACGGTGTGATATGCATTCATCAGGTTTGTTTATTATTATTATAATAAACAACATAGCTCACTAGGTAACCAGGTTAACACCCTCAGATTTACAGAAGGCACCTAATTCCATATCGCAATATAGTCACATCACATCATTCTAAAAATTAAAAATGATCCTATAGATGATGAAGTGCTCTTTTTCCGAAAACGCGCATAGCTTTAATTTTCAGTTATGTTAAAATTTTTCAACTATTCTGGAAATATTATTCTTGTATCCCCCCAATATTGGGAATTTTCATTGTGACCATGTTTTCGACAGAATCACATTAAAAGAGTTTTAAGTTTTACAATGATGTTTCTCACTGAATTTGATCAACGATTGTAGATAATCAGAAAAAGAGATACTATCCAAACACGCTCGAAATGCAATTATTACTTCCACCTGGCCTTTGACACAGTGACTCACTGATCAATATTTCTTTCTTTCTCTCTCTCTCCCTTGCCACATTCTATACTGCTCTATAAAGAACCATCCCATTTGTACTTTGGTGTACCCTTAGAGCTCCGATAGAGGGCACGTCAAATCTTCGTAAAAAAAAAATTCAGTTTAAAAAAATCTTTTTTAATTGTTGGGAATTTTATTAAAGAAAAAAGTTCACGAGAAATGTACACATCCCTTTCACGTGCAAATTAAATTAACCCAGGTCATTGCGTTCGGTCTTCGGTCACGAGGGCGTTATCTTTTGGCTCTAGGCAAAGTGACCCATTATAGAGAATATTAAAAAAACATCTTTCTATCTTTTTTCTACTCATGAATTAATCAAAACCACATGGTTTACAATATAACAAGCAGATTGAACTTACAATTATGATCAAGACTGAAATAGAACTAGTTGTAAGACTATTCATTTAAATCATACAAATTGGCTAGTCAAGGTCCACCATTTACATCCAATATAATTATAGTGTCTTTACACAGATAAAATTTCATGTGTTCGTGGAGATCACAAGATTTTAAGAATTAGTTACCAAAAATATAAGATAAAGAATTTAAAGTATGTAACATGTATCAATGGGGTATCAAAGGCCTCGTGTTTTATATAATAACGATGGGCTAGCTAATTTGTAGGCCCTTTAAAGAAATCGAAAAGACACTGCCAATAAATTTATCAATAAATCACTAAAATATCGATTAAGTAAAAATATTGATTCATTTAAAAAATTACAAATTATTTTTGAAAAAAAGTCATTGCTTTTTTGTGATTATTCTGTAATAATTATACTGTTTATCTCTGATATTGTATTCTACGTAAATTTAAACAAGTACCACGCGTAAAATACCCCATCATAATGGTAATTAAGAGACATGCAGATAAACAAACAAACAAAAAATAAGCAAAATGTTTAATTGTCCTGGGATCTTATTGATATGTGTGGCTTTAAATAAGTAATTCTGTTACATGTAAAACACAACTAGCTGAACACTCCATACGCAGCTGAATATTTTCCAGTAAGTTTTGGCTTGATTACATGGTTGTTAAGAAATAAAACAGATCAGACATGCTTCTATTTTGCTTCCTAGTGTGTAATGTGTAAGATAATTGACGACCTTTAGAAATTAACCAAAGTCTCTTTCATGAATAGAATATATAATTACAATTACAAGGAAAAAAATATTCAGCACGTGCTTTCTGAATGAAGAAAAACGCAGCAAGTCTTGTAAAACTCTTAGGAATTCAAAACTATAGATTTGGATATTTAATAAGAAAAAAAAATATTTTCAATTACAAAAATATGTAAATCATAATTTCTATAAGACTTACCGATGATTGGGGGTTTCTAAAATAATAACCAGATTTAACATGTAACATCCCACACTAATGGCAGGAATACACAGCAGGAAGTAGAGCCTCTTTTGGTATGGCCCAAACTCTCCGAGCTTCAATAAAATATCGTCGAACTTCATCCCGTCTGGACGAACCGCTCTATAATGAATGAAGGCACGGTATAGTGTTTGCACCTCAATAAACCCTTATAGTCGATTGTCTACTAAAACCCGGCGGTGTAAAAAGGTTAGAATTTCCAGCCGACCAAAAACCACGAAACTTACAGGACATTGATAGACAAGTGTTCCCTTAGAGGTTTAGTGACGATACTTTGTATACATATATTTTTAAACGCATTGAAGAGTTGACCATTTATTCATTTCACTGCATTTAGAACGAATTTAAAAGACAATTCTTAAAATTTCCAAATGCTACGAATAAACAGTTTTTAAAACTAGACAGACAACCGATTACCAAGATATCATCAATCTCGATTTTAAATATGATAATATGAATTTTTGTTTTAAAATATTTTGCAATTCCTATGGTCAATACAGTGTCCTTGTTTGCAATATTATCTGTCATTGAAGGCCAAGATCAAATATTGACTTAAATATTTCATACAAAAACCTGCCTTACTTTTTTTTTTATACTGAATTGCCTAAAGATGTCTCCGTTTGATCGGACAAACGGCAGATGTGTCCAGTCGACAGGAAGATGCTTATCCCCTCCATGGCACCTGTTTGCACATCTGATCTTAAATTCAATGGAGTAAATGTTTGCTTTTTTTCATTTGACGTACTGGTCTTAATTTTCAAAAAGGCATAACACATTTTATTATATGATTGAATAATTTCCATCTCTCTGATTGGCTGAGATCCAACTATGTTAGAAAAATATTACGTTGTATTGACCTGCACGTGACGTTCCAGGTCAATACAAGGATTTATTTCCTCTACATTGATCTAAAAATAGATTGGGGAATTCCAAATTGATACAAATTGTTTTAGAAAGCTATTTAAAAGACTATGATTTTTATTTTCATGTGAACAAAACATAAGCGAATATATATTTTAGGTGAGGGTGGTAAGAGGGGATGCAGGGACCCCACCCATCCAACACTTTTACTGATCAACAATTTTTTTTTTTACTTTTTGGCAGTCAGTTTTTCCTGATAATACTCCTTCCTTTCAAAATCTATCCTTTAAAAAGACTGACATTATATATTTCTTTCATGGCTGCTAAAATTGATTTTAAAAAATTCAAATTGATACGACTGGTAAGGTTTATTTACATTTTAATTCTGCTACTCTCTTGTATTTGGCTAGGACTTAATAAAATGCAAACAAGTAATGAGCTGTATCATTTTATCAGTGAATCATATAATAAAACAATTATTGCTGTTTTTTTTCGGTCAATACAATGATTTAGCCATCTTCAAAGTACAATATTCACCTCGCCCTTCGGGCTCGGTGAATATTGTACTCCTCAGATGGCTAAACCATTGTATTGACCTAAAAAACCAGCAATAATTGTATAATATTTAAGTTAATCAAACACTCAAGTGCAATGGTACATGTAAACTTATAGAAACTTTCAAACATAGCTATAATAATTATATTATTTGATACATGCATTGTTTGTTACCATTTCTCTATTGAAATCTATCGAGTGCGGCGAAGGAATATTTTGAAATTCCATAAGAAGATGACTAGTCTTGCTTTTACACATTATATGGGCGTGCAGACTTCCATACATAAGAAGTACTTTCCATCGTGCATTTTTTATTATCATTTCCTATATAAAGGTCGTATGACTAGCCGTGTGATAATCAACATGTTGAATGGTGAAGTTTACATTTGTAGACAGATTTATTGATCCGTGGAAAACAGTCTTATATTAGAGGCATAAATAACAAAGTGATAATGTTATCTTAGTCTCTATTACGTTTTACAAGGGATCCAAGACAATGTGCCTTTTCTGCATAATGAATAGAGTTGAGAAGTAATAAAAATCCGTATGTTCTACAATGCAGTTTCCATAATTAAGGTCTTCCGACTTCCTTCGGAAGACTTTACTGTTTTTCTTATGTTTCCTATTATTGTTATTATTCCCTTTTCGTAGTACTTGTGATCTCTGCACTGAGAAACTACAGAACCGATTTCAAAGATTTTTTTAGGAATGATGCATTGTTGTAATATCTTCAGACCCTTTTTTTCCTTTTTTTTTTGAAAAATCACTTCCAGTTGCATTTTTGTCCGATTTTCTTTTTCAAATTGTCTTTATGTCCACGCATTTAATTCTTGTAAACCACTCAAGATTGAATCAAGGTATTTTCAGGGATCATAAAATATCTCTTTGAGTTATGTATTACGTCTTTTGATTTTGCGTCCGTCACTTTCAGTCCACACAGGAGGTGATTTTCAATTTCAACATTTTAAAGAAAAGTAACGGTTTTGAATAAAGGCAAATAGAACTTATGTTAACATTCTCAATCATCAACAAAAAGCTTCCATTGGAAGTACTTCTAGTGTAAACCGGAAGTAGCCGAAAAATTGAACTTTCTCTCTTGAATCAAATGAAATAGAATAAAATGGTTTAATTTGAGTTTTTCAAAGATTTTCTGGCCTTGTGACTTAGATGTCAGCAAGAAATGAAGCCTAAATTGTTGAAAGTCGTCAAATAACTTCACTTCCGTCACAAACCGGAAAAAACAAGAAAATACTAATTTTCGCCATTTTTGACCGTTCTTGGTTAGTTTATGGCACTAGAAGCATCCAACTAAATTCTTCATCTCTCGACATCACTTCTGGTTAAACCGGAAATAGCCAAATATAGCTTATTTCGCAGGTTTTGACATTGAAATTATAAAGTGGAGACTTCTTATTTGTTGACGTCACTTCCGGTTAAAAAAGACGGAAGTCGTTCTCGTTGATTTGCAACGAGCTTTGCTCTAGTTTGTTCTAAATTTTCCGTTATGACTTTTCATGAAATCTTAGAAAACGATTACGAGTAGTATAAAAGCTGAAAAGCCCATAAAAATAACATATATTGGGGAAAGAGCAATTATAGACAACAAATACAATGTAATTGATTAGATGTGGGAGCAGTTGCCAATGAGGAATAAATATTTCCTATGGACCGGTAAGTTGTGCCCCTTGTCATAATAGGTCTAATGGAATAATCCGTAGACAATTCAGTGTGTGAATACAGGTATAACAATTTGGTATGAAAAACGTCAGAGAGCATTCAACTTAATGTTAGTTTTACTTACTGTCAAGGTTATTATTTAAGCATTGAATTCATATTTTTGGCTGTCTTCGGTCCTATAACACACCTGGCCGTGCCGACAAATTGAATACCGCGCGTTAGCGTGGTATGATAAATTTGTCGGCACGGCCAGGTGTGTTATAGGACCGAAGGCAGCCAAAAATATGAATTCAATGCTTATATTTACATTCTCTAATTTTCCTTCTTTACTATTGCTTATTTCGTTAATCTTTCACGTGAATTTTGCGCCTTTCAAAACTGACGTGGTTAATAGACGTAAGAGCCGTTTGTGACGTCAGATGACGTTGCAAAGTTAAATAACGCAAACAAACATTGCGAGGGAAAAAAGTGAGAAATTAATTTTAAACGCACATTTGTAATATTTTTACGTTAATTTAACGGGATTATAGTTTCCAATTAAATTGAGTCAAAATATTGTACATTTTGGTGTTCCTAGATTATAGAAAATGCATATAGTTCCTACTGTGTATTCTAACGCGCGGTGACAAGGTTTTGCGTGTGTTATAGAAATTTGAATGTCGTGGATTTCTAATGAATTTCATAAGGAAAAATACACGGAATGTAAATATTTTATCATGTTAATACAACCATCAGAAAACATACGGATGTACGACAATAATTGCAACAGTCTGTATTTTTTTTTTTTATTTTTAAAGAAATCCTTTCATTGCATAATTTAGATAAATTTGTTAAACAGTATTTAAGTTAAGACGTTGTGCCTTTTAAATTCTGCTTAACTTTTAAGCATTTTGTTTAGGGTAAAAAACAAAAGTTGAATCTATAGACATAATTTTTATTTTACTACTACATACATGATGAAATTAAAGACCTCTTCGCCCTCTGTAAACATTGCATTTCAGTCATTTGTTCATTTTTTTTTTATTTCTAGTTACATAAATAAGACATCAAATCATGATGAGGTTTGTGTTCTTCCATGAGATTTGACCTTGCAGTTGACAGTAAATTGTAGTGACAGTATGACTAGTACTGGACTTTATTCTAAGTGACCAGTCCTACACTATTTAATAAAAAAAAAGTAGATAATTCTAAAAATGAACAAAAAATACCTTTAGAGAGAACAGATGTTACATTAAAAAAGAGGTTCAATGACATGCGCCACAAAAGTCACCTAAGTAACTTTGGCATTGATGTTTAAATTCCTCCTTGTTATACCTCATGTGGCCGCAACCAATCCCCAGAGGTCATGCTATGAACGATTAAGAATCTACACTTCTCCAGCATGCTTCCACATAAGTTAGAGCTTTTCTGGTCCAGTGGTTCTTGAGAAGATGTTTAAAGATATTTCCTATATATTTCAATGTAAAAATTTAATTCCCATTTGTGGCCCCACCCTTCCCCCGGGAGTCATAATTTGAACAATTTAGATTTACACTCCTCCAGAATATATCCACATACATGTACACGTAAGCTCAGCTTTTCTTGTTCTTGATGACTTTTAAATGACCCCACTGTTTTGTCTTTTCTTGATTTTCTCCCTTTAGAAGGGGCTTGACCCTTTTTTAAAATAATTTGAACTTCCCCTTTCCCAAGGATGCTTTATTCTAAGTTTGACCAAGTGGTTCTTGAGAAGATAAGTTGAAAATATGATTTAGAACTTGACCTGTGTAGATGGACGGACTGACGACGGACAACTGAATCAGAAAATTTCACGAGCTTTCAGATCAGGTGAGCTAAAATGTTCCTCACATATGGTATTATTTGCTTGGATATCTCCTACCAACAAACTATCATAAATCCATATCAACATGGACATGTACTAGTAATCTAAATAAGTCATTCATGAACTAACAGTAATACACAGGCAACTGTAAAACATATTGATTTCTTTTTATACGCAAAATTGTTTGGTAAAATCGAAATAATGATATTATATCATAATTATATTGCATGTCAATATTTGTTTAGAAGAGTTTAGGTTGCAAGGCTAATGCATTAACATGATACATATATATATCGAAGATGTATAATCAATTGACTTTTTTTGAGATCCATTTATACGATTCACGATATCTCCAAGTGAGCTTAAAATTAAAGATACTGCTGAGTCCGGCATATATATATATCTGGATATTTTTACTAGAAAAAGAACGTTAATTCATAATCTAACCAAGAACCTATAAAATAAACGTGATGACTCTAGCTTCCCCGCGCGTCAATTTCCCCCACTTATGTGCTAATACCGCCTACATTTGAGGGAATTTTTTTTATGTCTAGGGTGATTCTTCTTCTGAGTAAGCTTTTGGTATGAATTTAACCGTTTCTAAAACAAGGTTATTAACGAACAAATTGATGTAAGAAGACTATCAACATTCTCGTTTAAGGTTATCATTTCGTTAGTTTTATTGTCTATACAATGGCATTGTCAACAGATATAATCTATTACTGATCAACATACATGTACTAATTGTAACTTATTTCATGCTAATTGTATGGCCATTATTTACACAATTGTCAACGGATTTTCCCGTTTCTTCCCGATCATGACAAGTCGCACACGAAGGGTGTGACAGGTCGGAAGAGGATGATCACTCCTTCATGGCACCTGAGTCCATCTCTGATGTTTAAGAGGTCCATATTCGCTCTGTTTCAGATTTATATTGTTTCAATGACCTTTTGAGCTTGAATACAGTTCATTATCTCCATATATATCATTGCCCATTCATTATCTCCATATATATCATTGCCCATTCATTATCTCCATATATATATCATTGCCCATTCATTATCTCCATATATATATATCATTGCCCATTCATTATCTCCATATATATCATTGCCCATTCATTATCTCCATATATACCATTGCCCATTCATTATCTCCATATATATCATTGCCCATTCATTATCTCCATATATATCATTGCCCATTCATTATCTCCATATATATCATTGCCCATTCATTATCTCCATATATACCATTGCCCATTCATTATCTCCATATATATCAATATTCATTATCTCCATATACATCATTGCCCTTTCATTATCTCCATATATATCATTGCCCATTCATTATCTCCATATATATACCATTGCCCATTCATTATCTCCATATATATCATTGCCCATTCATTATCTCCATATTACGGAAGCGTATTATTGCCACTTGAACACTTTACTTTTTTTTAATTTCTACACTTTAATCTGTAAATTTTACACTTTAATCTGTAAAATTTACACTTTAATCTGTAAATTTTACACTTTACACTTTAATCTGTAAATTTTACATTCTGTTTAATTTACACTTTAATCTGTAAAATTTACACTTTAATCTGTAAAATTTACACTTTAAAGTGTAAAATTTACACTTTAATCTGTAAATTTTACCCTTTAATCTGTAAAATTTACACTTTAATCTGTAAATTTTACACTTTAATCTGTAAAATTTACACTTTAATCTGTAAAATTTACACTTTAAAGTGTAAAATTTACACTTTAAACTTTAAAGTGTAAAATTTACACTTTAATCTGTAAATTTTACACTTTAATCTGTAAAATTTACACTTTAACCTGTAAAATTTACACTTTAATCTGTAAAATTTACATTTAATCTGTAAAATTTTTTAAAGTGTAAATTTTACACTTTAATCCAAATTTTACACTTTAATCTGTAAAATTTACATTTTAACTTAAAATTTACACTTTAATCTGTAAATTTTACATTTTTAATCTGTAAAATTTACACTTTAATCTGTAAAATTTACACTTGAAAGTGTAAAATTTACACTTTAATCTGTAAATTTTACCCTTTAATCTGTAAAATTTACACTTTAATCTGTAAAATTTTCACTTTATTTTAAACAACCTAAACTGTTATCGGTTATTAAAAAACAGGTCGATTTTTGATGTTTTACCTCTGAAACTTGAAAAAAAGTATTAAACTGTGATTTTTACAATTGTTTGCATATTTTTTATTTTATATGTACTCGTACATGTTTAATTTTATTAGTATATGATAAACAAGGATGAACTTTTTTCTCTTGGGTCTCATAATTATCCCCAGCATAAGAAATCAGGGATCTGCTTTTGTTTCAGTATACTAGTATATACATGTGTTTCTTCAGTTTTACTATAGTTAATGAACATTAAAAATAAATATCCGAAAATCTTTTTATTTGCAGTTCAGATATATATTACAAGTTTATTTTCTATGGTCATGATGAAATGATATATTAAAATTACGGTCATTTTTTAACGTAGCATTAAAAAACGTGAATTGGGAATCAAAATATATAAAATTCATCTATGAAATATATTAATCAAAAGTGGTTTTCCGTTCCAAAATTAATATAAACATACTTTGATATCAATATCACATTCATCTAGAATATGTACATGTATTTGATATGCTCTTCATTTATATTCTAAGAAAAGTTTTACTTCTATCAGTAATACTAATTTGCTTATCATTTGCATTTATTGTAAAATAGAAAATCAGAATTAAATAATATCTTGCATGATTAACGGTCTGTTGGCTTTAAAATGAGTTATTAAGGATATATGAATTTGCTAAATTGACAATGTGAATAAACAAATAAAGTGTAAAATTTACAGATTAAAGTGTAAATTTTACGCTTTAAAGTGTAAAATTTACAGATTAAAGTGTAAAATTTGCAGATTAAAGTGTAAATTTTACAGATTAAAGTGTAAATTTTACGCTTTAAAGTGTAAAATTTACAGATTAATGTGTAAAATTTACAGATTAAAGTGTAAAATTTACAGATTAAAGTGTAAATTTTACAGATTAAAGTGTAAATTTTACAGATTAAAGTGTAAATTTTACACTTTAAAGTGTGAATTTTACAGATTAAAGAGTAAAATTTACAGATTAAAGTGTAAATTTTACAGATTAATGTGTAAATTTTACAGATTAAAGTGTAAAATTTACAGATTAAAGTGTAAAATTTACAGATTAAAGTGTAAAATTTACAGATTAAAGTGTAGAAATTAAAAAAAGTAAAGTGTTCAAGTGGCACTAATACGCTTCCGTACCATATATATCATTGCCCACGATTGACCACTTAAAAAATATTTAATTGATAAAATGAATTAATATGTACTTGGTTAAGTATAAACTTCCAATATCAGGAAAACCTCGCGGTAAATTACGCACGAATTATATAATAAAATGATAATATGTTCATAAGTACAAATACTTTAATATTGCGACTGAAATGCGACAGAAACCAAGCTAATTGTAAACACTTCAGCGGAAAATGAAACAAATATTATGTAATTAATTACCCGTTTTCTGAAGTAAGGCGATGCATTTTACGTCTGGCACAATTTTGTACAAAGCCTTTACTTCCTTATAGGTTGTTTGTCTGAGTTATCTTTCTTTGGTTTACGTAAAATCTTTCTTATACTGGTATTCTACAACTTAGTACTTACTTTTTAATCGGTATACGAAATTTACGTACATGTACTTGATATTAATTATGATCAATTACTTCGTACATCAATGAATTATGTAAAAAAGTGCGACATTTAACTCCGGACACGACTTTTGTGCGGACTTTCGCCAACCACTTTTCCATAGATATATGGAAACCATTTATGTCATCTGATGGGATTTTTTAAAACTTAATACATAAACCAAAATTTACACCTGATTATCTTCTAGGTAAAAAGATATTACACTTGAAATCAAGAAACCCCATGGGATAATGGTGGGATTTTTTCTCCTAACCAATATCTTACCATTATTCTGTGGGAGAAAAAAGTATTCTGTGGGATTTTTTCTCCCGTAGAACTTTGAAAATCTCATAAAAGCTTTATAATGGGACAAAATCTCCCATATACTTGTATATAGATGATAATCTCCCATCTCTTTATAAATTTGGGATTTATCCCATATTCATTACAAAATAGAGAAAAATTCTCCCATGAGATTAAAAAACAGCAGTTTTTAACCAAATAAAGAAACTATTGAACAGTTTAACTACTATTAATTATTTATTTTCATTTAAGGTACTAGTATTTGTTTCCTAAACAATTTTTTTTTTTCAAATTTCTTAAAATTAACCAATTTTGGGGTAATGTTTAATTTTTTCAATGATTAAAGATTTTACATGAAATAGCACAAAAAATCAAAAGTGGTTTTATCTCTATAACTTTCAGTTTTTTTTTTCAATTTCCTTGTATGTAGATTACCTTCCTTTATTCCTTGTATGTAAATCTTGAATGGGAAAAATAAAAAATGCAACTAAGTGTTTTTTGCTAATTGTCGGGGACCGTTAAAAATTTAAACGCTTACTTTTTGGTGCCATATTTCCTGGAAGCTTCATTAAATAAGACAAACTTGATGCATTTGAGACTTAAAAACGTTTACCTAGAAGTGTACAAAGTTCATTCAAATTTTTGCATTGCACGCGTGCGCATGTGAATGCATGTGCTAATGACCATATCATCTTGTCTACACAATCTATATATTTTAATATACTTAATATTAAAGTATTTAATCCAAAAGTATTAAAAAGATACGCTCATTTATTTTGCTCATTTCACGTGCACGCACGTGCATACATGAGCATGGTGACCATACCTTCTTGTAGATGTCCATTACATCTATTTGTTTTAAATCCCACCCCGTTTGGTTGAAAACCAAGGGAGTTATAGCTGTTTTAAGTTTCAGCCAATCAGATTGCAGCGCACGTACATGCACGTGTATGCATTGCATGGTGACCATATCTTCTTGTAGTAGTCTAATGTATCTATCTAGGTTCCAAATCCCATCCTGTTTGGTTGAAAATCAAAGTTATAATTTAAAGTTTGAGCCAATCAGATTGCAGCGCACATGCATGCACGTGTTTTCATGATAATTGCTATATGTCATGTTGTAGGATATCCTAATGCATGGCTATTTTCAAAATTTCAAAGGATTTCGTCAAAAAACAAGAAAGATATTGAGACTTAAGTTTCAGCCAATCAGAGAAAAGTGCACGTGCATGCGCGTGAGATCTTGCTATTTTGACCATGTCATATTGTCTATGCTACTAATATATCCTTATATTATAAGTTTCAAAGCATTTCATCAAAAATTTTAAAAGTTACGCCTATTTCAATTTAATCGGTCATTACACATGTTGCACGTGCACGCTCTTGCAAGCACGTGCGCGCAAAATGACCTTTGTTCGGCAAATCTACATAACATGTCTACTAACCCTTAAAACATTTTACCTTAGTCAGATGTGTAGTTTACAAGATCACTCAAGTACAAAATTTTCCCAGGAAGAAAAATAATAATAATAATAAGAAACAGAGTAAAAACAATATGTTCCCCAACTTCGTTTGGGGAACATAAATATATTACTCCGTTAATCGTACTAGTCTGGTGTGTTCTCTTGAATGACCATAACTTTTTTTTATTTCTCAATGAAATTTTGCCAGTTTGGTATTATTTTGCTTGCAATAGCATGTACTTTCCTATCTAAATGTAAAATGATAAATTGTAAGAGGACTGAACATTTCATAGGGAGAATCCATCATCTTGTTATACTCTGTCAATCGTTCTTGTGTGTTCTCTGGAATGACCATAACTTTTTTTTTTTATTTCTCAATGAAATTTTGCCAGTTTGGTTTTATTTTGCTTGCAATAGCATGTACTTTCTAAATGTAAAATGATGAATTGTAAGGGGACTGAAATAGAATGGGTTTCATATTGCCCTCAATCGCTTTTAATAATGCACGATTTTAACATTCTTCTAATAATTTAATTCAAAAACTGGAGAAAAATTATAACAATTACTATAGTAAAAAAATTCATACTATAGTAAACTATAATAAACTATAGTATTTTTCGTTAGAATGTATTCAAAAAATGGGTATAAAAGGCCACACTACAAGTGTTTTCTTCTCATATTATACGCCCTAATATATATTCAACTTCATATGAATACAATATTAATTGTGGCAATGTATGCAATGTATAAGCCAATAAAGATTCTACTTATATAATAGTGTTGCATTATGCATGTACTATGCCTAAATAGTAGGCAGGGTTTGACACATGGTGCACGAGCCGGAGGCGAGTGCACTATGTGTCAAACCCTGCTTACTATTTAGGCATAGTACATGCATAATGCAACACTATTGTTATTATTATGCTGACTGTTGTTATTATTTATGCGGCAATCGAGTTGATTTTTTCCTGAAAATAATGGTGGTATCACAGCGCACTTGCAAAAACTCATTTAAAATCTTCATGCTAAAATTAGTTGCATGCTTAGTTATTTTGGTTACTAGTATTTTCTCTAAATAAGTCAGAATTTTCTGTCCCAAAGATACTCATCTTTATTTTCTGTTTTGTTAGTAAGATTTGTTTACAGACGTGGATTCTCATTGATAATTTTCTTTTACATAATTCAATCAAGCGCTATATAAAAAAGCGTTTTAATGACCCCATGATATCAATTCATCTAACGATCTGTATCTAATTAGTTTAAAACTTTGTTGAACACATTTATCTAAGATTCCTTAGAATAAATATAACTGTTTTCAAATAATATTTGTCTATTTTCTCCTTCTTGTGTCAATTGTATAAATTTAAGTTTATATTTCTAAATCAGTGATCGTCTATGTGGCGTAATCGATAAGGCATCGGACTGGCAACCTAATAGTCGCGAGTTCGATTCCCGGCGTGTGCAATGAAGAATTTTATTCAGTGAAGGAAGCCGTGCACTATTTCGGCATAGTATGTTTACACTATATAAATCCTTAGACCACTATGCGAGAATAGAAGGGTATGGGTTATATAGAGACAAACTGACAGGAAGCATAATAATACTTAATATAGGTTTGCTAATGATAACAAATTAAATTCAAATAAGATATATAAATAAGATATTTTAAGTGTAGTTAGGCATCATAAGATAAACAGCTGAATAATGTCATGTTTAAATCTTACATCATGAGCAAACAAACTCAAAAAGGATATGTCAGTTGTAAATTATGCTTTTTCAACAAAGAGGCTATAGTATACAGTTATGGAATGGGTACGAGGGAAATAGCAAATTTATGGTTCGCCGCCTTGGGAAATAGTTTCCTTCTTCGGGGAACCATAAATTCGCTATTTCCCTCGTACATGTACCCATTTTATAACTGTTTTATTATACCGAAACAATCATAGGCGATTTAATTTTTTTACTAAATGAAGATATTAACGTTAATTCTTCATTCTTCGAAATGTCAGTGAAAATACTTTTTAAAAATAATTTAATTGTTTTAGGACACGATTCAGTACTTATCATACAATCTGTTTAACCGCATGTATTTGTAGTTATGCCTCTACAGTGTTTTTTTTTAAATGTCGGAATCTCTGGTAAAAAAAATTAAATCGCATTATTTTTATGGAAATCTTACATCGACGGCTATAAAAAGATAAGGGAGAAAATATGCATGAAATCTCCAGTCTTTACCTTAACTTAAAAATCAGTTTGCACACATTCTTACAGAAACGAATTTCTGTTAGAATGTTTTCTAATAATTACAGCGAATCTTGAAATCACTAGATCAACCGAATGAGAACTTCCCATAAAAAACGCCATTTCATAACAATGAGGAATTTTGCTTTAAGAACAATCTAAAATTTCTCTCGTAAAGTGATAAAATCGTCGATAACATTTAACAACAATACCTTTTGTTTCATTTATTTTTTTTAATTTCTCCCTTTGAAGAGATGAGAGGAGACAAATAATTCGTACAAGGATGTGTCGTAATTTACGGTGGCTGGTATAGGACATAGTATGAGATTTTTTTTCATTAATTCGTGGCCACGAAATAAAAATTCGTGTCAACGAAATAAAATTCGTGGCCACAAAATAAAAATTCGTGGCCACGAAATAAAAAATAATAATAAAATTGAAATTCTCAAGGCATGAAATTGCCATCGTTGTTGAAACAAATGCCATTTGAAAACGTATAAAGTGCATGATAAAAAAATAGGTTTTGAAAGCGTGAAAGACAACATTTACTATAGATTTAAGTATTACTTGCCTCTAAACTTCGATGTATTTAGTCACTGTCTTTGAGACCTCTTTTTCGGCTCTTTAAAGTTTTATTCAATTTAATATTTCCGCCGAAATATGGCTGAAAAATTGCCGACTCGGCGTTAAACAATATACACTCAATTAAAGACGTACAACACACTGGGGGAGATAACTCTTGCGATTTCCATTGAACGTTTGACGTGACGTCAAATTTAACGTCAAAAATGAAGCGTCAAAACGACGAGTTAAACGATCCCGATGTATATCAATCATGAAAGAAAATTGAGAGATGGGGCTTGGCTGTGATTCATTGTGCATACCATACTCAATCAATAAGTATATTTTTAATTTACCCGATTAAACTCCGTAAAAAGCAAGACATAAAATACCATCCCTTAATGTTTATTTCATTTCATTTCATATACAATAAATTGTATTTTTGATCAAAGCGCGGTATTTTTTTTTATTCTGAAAATTTTATTTTATTTCTCATTATGTACAACTGGCTATTTAACATTCCGATTAATGGTCTTCATTACAATTTGTGCATACACGATATAAATATTGTTTTTCTTCTTTGATTGAATAGAACAACAATAAATATTATAAACAAAAAACTTTTTACAATGTAAAATCGATGTTGTTCTGAGACCCTTACTGATCAAAGAGGAACAACTCTGAAAATGAAGGAGATGTTTATTTTCCTCCCTTTATTCACGGTTTTCCACAGAATCAGATACATTTCTCCAAGACGTGATAAATCCGAGAATTGAATACTATAGACCTCATATACACAATGTAAGTATAAAATTGAAAAGAATTGTTCACTTGTACTGAAATTATCTGCATTTATGAATATCCTATTGCAGCAAATCGTAACTTTGATATATGTCAACAATGTCGGTTCGCATTTCCTCGAATCAAAACAAAACGTAGCCTGTAAGATTTTAAAAAAATATCAATGTGGGATTTGATATAAATTGAAATAGATGAAGAGTTTAATGTTTGATATTTTGAAGTTAATGTGGACGAATACGGAATTTTCATTTTAACTTTAGAAGCGACGACAATCGACATTGAAAGAAATGCGTACAATATTATCATGAGGGGTGTATGTACATCTAATGCAAATGTCGATGTATCCCCACAGCCACATACTGTCTCGTTTGAAATAATGACATGAAAGAAACTACAATTATTCCATTCATATCGCAGGAGAGTTGAACATACACCATTTTTTAATGAATTTTATAAAATTAAAGAAATAAAATTAAAAATCAACATATTCAAGTTCAACAAAACTTGAATTCGTATCCAGGTTTCATGTGATATGGAATGCATAACGCATACGTACAGTATATGGACTAAACACTAAAATCTTTCAGTAATTTTTTCCTGATACATATTAAAAAGAGTAGTCAATATTTATTCTGCATTCATGAATTTAAAAACGAATGCATACTTCCGGGATTCTTGACGAAATACCAGTATATTTGCACTGTAATTTGTAAAAGACGTTTCGTCAAACGTTAATGGTCTGCGACGCAAAAAAGGAAGGGGTGGGGGTGAATAGGGGTATTCAAAAATTGCCTAAAAATCTACATTTAAATACGCTTTACATATGAGAACTTTTAAATTTGTAAGTTAATATATTTTTGAAGCAAAAGCAATATGCCAATTTAATTTTTTTAATGTGTATTTGTAGATTCATATAACAAAGTGATCGACCCCCGTCTGAAAGACGCACGGGAACGTGATTTATTGAGAAAGGGGGAGGGGGTAACTTTCCGCTATTAAATCAAAACTGGTCGTACAAAAATTATACAAAAAATTATGAAGATTATTTTTACTACCAGCTACCTAAAGAAAGTTTTTTACCAAAATTAAACGACAGGTTTTTTCACAAAAAAATTTTGAATTTGAAAAATACGCAATTTTCAAGGCTTAGAAAATTCATAGTTTTTCAGTTTAAGGTCTTTAAAAATTGTTTTGATGATATGTATATCAAAAAGATGATTATGTTTTTGTGTTAAATGGTTAAAAGAATAAGCCCATGAAATTTGACATTTATATCTAACCTGGTTTTATTGAAAATCAAGGTTTAAGTAGTTCATTGATTAAAAATTTTCTCTTCTTGTAAACAACTAAAGGGGGGTAACTAGGAAGTTCCTGTCCAAAAACCACTCGAACGATTTTGTCCAAAATACGCATACATGCAGTAGATATAGTCATGTACTAAATATACAAAAATAACGAAAATTAAACGACAGGAATTTTTTGGGGTAGGTGTGTTGTACATCCTTAATAAATCAATTTAATTTTTCGGATTTGCAACGTTTCGGCGTGAGAATTACTAGGAGTATTGTTACATTTTTGTCGAAATTAACCTAATCTAAGTATAAATTTAATGTGCATGTAGTACGTACATTGAAGTAATACAGTTTGGGTGACGAAAACTTTTGATTATCGTCATATACTTGCTTTTTAAACAATTTCATTCATAGCTGTATCCATGTTGTTTTCTCTGTGGAAACTAACTCTTGAAAAATTACCATTCTCGTGATTATTATGTCAGGTTTATGTGTAAACCGTTTGATATGGGGTATTTTATATATACATGTGTATTACATTTTACGTGTTTTATATGTTAGTTTTACAAACATTTGCGTTAGGTGCAATTTTTTCTCTCATATTTCTTGTATTTGAAAATAAATGAAATTTTCACACAATCAAGAAGGCAATATCGCTAAGTAATGATGTCGGTTAAATCAAATTTAACCGTTTTATATTAGAGACAAGGCCAGGTTAAGGTCATTTCCCCCAAGACATAAAAAATATCATTGCTAATCAATCGAGGTCTATTTCTGTTTGAAAGGATGATTTTTTTCTTTTTACATAAAAAGATGTAACTATATAGGGTCTATAAGATGATTTTTCATGATACATATATTGAAATGAAAATTCTACAAGAATGGATATTGACTAATCCGAATTTTCTCTATTTATCTTAGTTTTGTATGAAATACTAGTTGAATACTAGTTTAATATTTTTATATATTTGATATTTTTTGTTCTTATTTTCACATATGGTAAAGTAGTCATACACAGATACAAAATGATACAAAAAGTTTTGATCGTATAATAAGATCTTACAGATTTTGGCTCAAATCTGTACTTAGATGATGCCCTGTAGCTTTTAAAACTTTATATAATTGTAGTCACTTATAAATTCTACTAACTTTTGAAATTTGTCTTTGATAAAGTACAAATTATAACTCATCGTTCTATTGTAATTTTGCGAAGAAGCTATTTTCATACACCACCATTCCGCTAAAAAATATGAACTTTAAAACCTCCTATATCTAAATATATATTAAGACATATAAGAAATCTAATTATATAAGACATATAAGCAAATACTAATATACTTTTAATATTTCATCTAGCCAGACACCAGAAAATCCCTCCTTAAAAAATCATTAATATTTCTATTTAATCTCATTTTGATAATCTTAGAAACTGGTTTCACATCAACTAAAGTTTAGACTGAAACATATAAAAAAAGATTGAATATAAATGATAATATTAATATACGGATATCAACGATTTCTTCAGTTTATTTGCAAGAATCTGAATATTATACAGGAAATTTTTGTTTTAATCTTAATGGGATAATTTGAAAACAAATTAAAATATGAATATTGTGCTACTTTGGGGTGTTCAATGTGTCACCGTAAATTAATATCAATGGTTGCTTCGGCACATAGGGTCACTGATTATTTCTATAGTAACGAGATATATAGGTCTTAACCTCAATAAATTATGTCAGAGACAGAATCATCGTATTTCTAGTGTAATAACAATTTCAAATGTTAAAGTAATTTTGTCCCCATAATACTACGTATTTTTTTCGATAAATAACAATCGACGGATCGCAACAGTGTTTCTTTTTTCTTCCTAGTTCCATAAACTTTTAAACTTAGAATTTCTGATCGCAGGCGAAAAATTAAAGTCAATCATGTCACAAATTGGCGATCTTGAAAACTCCGTATAAGTAGAATTTTTAGCGAGGATTTACTTTTGGGATTATTAGCGAGGGTGCTCACATTTCTAACATTGAATATCACTAACAATTAATTGCGTATTATTGCGATGGCTAATATTATGTCTCAGATCCGCGCCTTGGTTTTGTGCGCGTAATGATAGATAACGTCATTACTGTTAATTTTTGACGTCACAATATTTGTTACAGTTGGATTGAGAGATGGGTGTATTTTGTCACATAGCTTAAAAGTCTCACCTTCCCTTTCCCCTTATTTATAACATTATGTAAATATATATAATTTATATGCATTTGTCAAGTTAATCTATTTTGCCAGTGCATTTTTCTGCCATAGTTTTATAAATATTTTTAGGCAACCTTGAACTGTGTCATGTGAACGACCTGCATATAAAGACATGTGATGGAGAGTCACTGCGGTTTTTCGAGACGCCTTCCATGATACAAGCATTTTTTTTTTCACAACTTCTGCTGAGTATCTGCTAACCCAGTACCACCTTGAATGTTGTCAGTATTTAAATCTTCATGACCTTAAAAGGATAAGGATACAATGTTTATAAGGATAAAGATATAAAGTTGATAAGGATAAGGATTTCTCACTATTCGATGGTAATACATGGAGCCACAGGCACCAAACTCGCTTGAATTTTTGAGCCCCTAGTATATTATAAGAAAACTAGGGGGTCAAAAGTTCAAGAGAGTTTGGTGCCTGTGTATGGAACATAGAAATTCTACTTTTCTCTTAAACAAGAACAAAGCCATAACTAATAATACACAAGAAGTGGTGGATTCAAAATTTTCATGGGAATATGGGGGAAAATTCTGAGTGAAAGCAGAAGCACTCAGGTAGGCATTGTTACCCATCAGCCTCTAGTTGCCTCTAGTTGAACATAAACTTTTTCTTCAATTTGATAAGGTCAAGGTATACAAAAAGCACACATACGATTGAACCGCTAACATTCAAGCAACTAATACTGTCTCTTGATGTTTTGTATGAAATTATACTTGTGCATTAAATAGATATTTTTGTTTGTATTGACTCCAATGAACTGCAAACGATAGAATTTGCAACAACTTTGACCTTTTGACCTTGACCTTGGAAATTCACGTAATTATGGAAAAAACTTTAACCTCGCCCATAACTTTTGAGCGATGAGAGCCATGCTTTCGTACTTCACGTATGTAATCCTTGTGAAAAGAACTTTTATCGGATACCATGAACTTTAACCCTTTGACCTTGACCTTGGAGTTTAAACCACTTTTTAAAAACTTTAACCTTGGTCACAACTTTTTAACGGTAGTTACTAGGACTTTCATATTTCACATATGTATTTTTTGTGGCAAGATCTTTTATTGAATACAAACAATTTTGACCTTTTGACCTTGGAGATTTACGTACTTATGAAAAAACTTTAACCTTGACCATAACATTTAAACGGTGAGGGCTAGGGCTTTTATACTTCACATATGTAATCCTTGTGAAAAGACCTTTATTGGATACCAAGAACTTTAACCTTTTGACCTACTTTTGAAAAACTTTAACATTGGCCATAAATTTTGAATAGTTAGGGTAAGGGTTTTCATCCTTCAAATATGTATTACTTGTGACAAGACCTTTCTTAAAAAACCAACAACTCAGACCCTTTCACCTTGGAGTTTGAACTACCTTTCAAATATTTATCCTGACTATAACTTTTGAACAGGTGATGCTAGGGATTATATCTTTCACAATCGTATTTCTTGTGAGAAAAACCCTACTTTGGGTAATCATATATTTATTTTGCATTTAAGAAAATTTTAATCTTCGTTATGTTGCTGTTCGAGGTCATCAGTGTTTCACAAACATATCTTATTCCTTATATTGAGAAGAGATAGGGCTTTCATATATGACATGTGCATTACCTGTGACAACTTAAAGATAATTCCGAGCTTGTTATGATTTCTTACCCCTTGACATTGACCTTCACGATTGACCTTATTTTGAATAAAAATCAACTTCAATGATAATTTCTTAATAAATAACATATGATAGGGTGTTCATATTAGACATTATATGTCATAAAAAATAACATCTCACCCACAAAGACACCGAAAGTGGGGGACCACAATCCTTTGAATTTGCTTGTTTACTATAGAAATCAATAGAAAAATGAAAATATTTTTAAAACATCTCAACCCCCCGGTGTCACAAAAAATTCCTGTTTACAGGTAATATGGACTGTTATTTCACAAATTCATACCAAAGGTTTTTGTGTGACACGGGGGTGGGGGGGGGGGGGGTGGAGGGGGGGCATACATGTATGTTTATTGACAAAAAACGACAGAAATGCTTATTTTCCACCAATTCCAAATCAATTTAAAATTAAAACATTATATTTTATTGTTAAATTTATGTTTTCTTTATTTGTCTAAAACAAAGAAAACATATAAGAAACATTTAATGATACCCAGGACTATTTCAAAATATGTTGATGCCTGAAAGTACGATTTCAATGAAAATTTTCGTCTACCCCCTTTTTGTCAAGAGCTAGAGGTATGGCTAATTTACTGTTTAGAGCTGGTATTACAAATTGTCTTTTATATTGAATTAAATGGTTGCAAAATGTAGGCGGGAATCGAGCGTTAGCGTGCGTATTTCTTAAGGTAGAATGTGCTGACAGAGATAATTTGGTGGTAGTTCTTTAATTCTCTCTTTATTTGATATTTGAAGTGGATAATTTTTGAATTCGGACCATCAATTAAAAGTAATTACATCTCAAAGCCATTCCCTTCTTAGAAATAAGTTATTTTAAAACATATATTTCTCTAATAGTCAGGCATTGAACGAAATTAGAGAGTACATATTTGTATAAAAACCTTGTTTTTATCTGTTTGGTTCAGAAGTATAGAAAACACATTCTTGACTCTATATTGCAAAATTAAATCCATCGTTTTGATTGCGGCGCAATTAAGTTTTTTAAATAAACAATTAACAAAAGTGTTCATTGCAAATTGGAACTTCTCACGGTTTTTATGATATCGTGTACAATTAAGGTGCAGAAGATAAGGATACATTTCCAAGAACAACATAAAAAATTATTATTTCTGGTCACCTAAATTAAAATATTTTCTCAATGAATATAACACCTTTGTGCCTACACATTCTGTTTAAGAAAAAAAAACCCTACTTTTTTCCTCATTTTTTAAATATCAGTTTAATTATCCCACAAATAGATAGTAAGCATTTTTTCTATTTCTGAGTTAGTTAAGAAAACTTTTACTGTATCTCGTTCAGTATTCATCATTTCAGTTCATGATTATAATGTAAAAGTTTAGGAATCAAAATTAATATGAAAATGTATAAAGTAACAACAAAAGTTTATGGGAGAACATTTTTTTTCTAAATTTAACACAATATTTTTAGAAAGTACACCTGCAGTGTTAACATTCCAGCAAATTTGAATGTAGTCTTTTTGCCACCTCTTAAGAAACTGATTGCAGATAAAATACCACCATAAACCAAACAGGAATTTTAGGCTCTGAACTAGACAATTATTTTAAAAATATGAATTATTTATAGTTAAAAAAAAACCCATAAAATTTAAGTTACGTGTATTTGAATTTTTTTTTTTATTTCACACGGAATTTTTCTTATATAACTTCACATACACAACATTCCCTTTGAATTTTTTTCTGTAAAAATCAGAAGAGGAAGGATATGGAGATAACGAACAGTATTCAATCTCAAAGTCCTTAAAACAATACAAAACAAGAGTAGAGCAAACACGGACCTTCGAAACATCAGAGGTGGGATTAGGTGCCATGGAGGAGTGAGCATCCCCTGCTGACTTGTTACACCCGTTGTGTGCTCAGTGTCATGATCGTGAAATAACGGAAAAATCCGTCGTCAATTCAGTGTATAAAATGGACTAACGATTGGTATGAAAAACGCCAGTCAGCATTTGACTCAATGATAAATTATATACACTGACAAGGTCATTGTATTGACCACAGAACTAACGAAATGATGACATTAAACGAGACTGTTAATATTTTTGTTTCATCAACTTGCTTGTCAATAATTCACCTCGTTTTAGAAATTGTTCATACGTAGAGCATGCTCTTGCGTATAGAATCAACTAAGTAATTACATTTCTGTATCATTTTTTTAATTTGTAAAATTAATAATCAACAAACATATGATTTTACCCATATGAAATATGCATGATGAAAGACAAGAAATTACAAGCCAAGAAACATACTTGACAAGAAACGATGCATAAATGCAAATCAGTGTCAAGGGCATAGCATGTCAATATGATATGGCATGAAAATTGGTTAACATGTTTACAAAAAGCAAATTAGCCAAATTAGGGTTTAAATCCTCTCTTAAAAACACACCAAGTGCTTAATAATGATATCAACCCACTGTGGATAATTTAAATTATCGATTTAGGAGGTAAACCTAAAACACTATACTAAGGTCCCGTAGGCACTCCTCTTTTCTAAAAAATATAAATAAATACGTCTTGTTCATATCTCTGTTAGATGGACTTGGCTCTAAACAGTTACAATGTCGCAATGTTAATGCCAAATGAAATCTGATGTAAGAAAATTTGCTAACAGAGAATGTTGAAATTAACGGTACTTTTGCAAATGGTATGGGCAATCATACCTTTTATTAAAGGTAGGTTTAAATTATTTTTACTTATTGTTTATAACATGTCATTAAGTATATTCAAGGGTTGAATATATAAAGAATAAAACATAAAACAATCCACTGGCGGTGTCCATAATATATAAAGCCGAGGCTTTCATATTTCAAACAACATTTCAAGACCGAGGAAATTGTATTAAAATATATTTTTAAATTACAAATTTGTTCGTAATATGTATTGATTAGTTTTAATTAATATACAATAACAAAATCATGTTCCTAGCTGTTTTACTGCTCTATTGGGACTAAAATCATGTGTTAAGATGTTTAGGGAGGTCCGTAGAATAGCCCTGCTTAGCTATAAAAACCGACAGTCATCAGCAACTTGATGGAATTTACAGTGTTTATACTGCAAAAGACGACACATCGATGTGATGTAAACAAGTATTTCATGCTACGACACATCGATGTGATGTAAATAAGTATTTCATGCAAAAAAAATTAACTTTTTTCTGTTTTTCAAATTTCAAGTTTTCTAAAATTTCTGTAACTGTCATGTAAGAATTCAATCTTCAGCGGTTAAATGCCTATTTATTTAATAAAATAACGGTTCATGAAAAAGTATTATTATATATTTTCCATTAAATAAAACTACAAGTGAAGCTAATTCGAAGTAACTTTATGTTTCATTCGAATTAAACTATCCGTGTGAACAGGGCATTAAATTTTAATTCGCATTAGTTTACTTCGCTTAAGCTGTCGTGTGAACGCAATTTGATTCGCATTATTAGCTGAAAAATTAAAGTTAAACTAGATTTATATTTGTGCATATTTTGGTATGTTATACTCCAGTATTTGTTAATATGACACCAAATATAAAAGATATGGACACAGAGACATTACTTTTGGATCACCCCTCGTACATGAAAGTAAAAAGAAGACATACTTTGACAAAAACTAATAAAAATAATTGTTTTCCTCAGGGGAGTGCGTTTCAAAGGGAGACATTGTTTTTCTACTGGACGAGTCCGGCAGTATTGGATCGCAAAACTTTGAACGAATGAAGTCATTTGTTAGCTCCTTCGTGGGTAACTTCAAAGTTGGAAGCAACGCAAATCAATTCAGTGTAGTCAACTTTGAGTCATCTTCTAGAGAGATATTCCCCCTCAACAGATATCACACAGTGTCTAGTCTTCAATCTGCCATATCTTCCATTTCTTTCTCCAGCGGAGGAACAAGCATAGGAAGTGCCCTAGATTATGCCCGGATGTACTCTTTTAGTTCCGCCAGAGGAGCAAGAAGTGATTCGGCAAAAATTGCTGTTCTAATCACCGATGGACAAAGTTCCCTTTCCAACGAGCCCGAACAACTAAAAGCAATAGGGGTCACGATATTTTGTGTCGGGGTAGGAACTGGAATAAATTCAGCTGTGCTCAGATCAGTGGCTTCCCACAACGACTACACGTATCTGACCACGTTTGATTTATTGTCATTGTTGGCAAACGAATTGTCAAATGGAACCTGTGCTGATGGTTCGTTGTATTAAATCTTCTTGTTATGAAAGCTTTCTTTGCCTATAGATTGTGTTATGATGACTCTTATATTAAGTTGACTCAGATCATCTTAAAAAATGTCTGGTTGCCTTCTCCAGATCAGCTGACTATAAATGGCCTAACTCAAACGTTTTTTTTACATTTTATAACATGATATATTTTTATTTCTCTTCTCCCGTCAACAAATATGTTGAAACTTTTAGAAAAAAAAACTTTCCAACCGACCTACCAACCCAATAATTTAATCACGAGAGAGGGCAAACAAACATTATGTCCTCATTATCATTTTTTTTCAAATTTAAAGATACACTAATTTTACCAAATAAAGAAAACACATTCAGTGGAATCCTTTTAAGAAATATTCGATGTTTATTTATTAATTCAAAATGATACTTATAATTACATACGTGTTTTATGTTTCGTTAATCTTTTCTTACAGACATAAACGATTGTCTAAGTGATCCATGTTTAAATGGCGGAACATGTGAAGATCAGTTTGGGAAATACGTTTGTCACTGTCTGTCCGGAAACACAGATCCAAATTGCTACGTTCCGGGTAAGTTTGGAATAAAGATGATAAAACACAAAGCAAAATGCATTTCACATACTATGGCAATGATAATTGCTTTTTATTTATAGGGGTACCAATCATAACTTTAGGATCCAGTCTTACAGTAAGTGTTGGATCGTCTGCTGTACTTACCTGCCAGGTCACAAGCACGACAACCGTGTCTTCTGTTACGTGGCATTACCAGAAAAATGGCGTCACGACCAATATCAACACTGGCATTACAGCAAAATATAGCGGTGGCACTGCAGGGACACCTTCTCTTACCGTTAAAAACGTTCAAATTGACGATGTAGGAAACTATAGATGCTTGGCTCAAAACTCAGCAGGAATAGGCCAAAGTGCATCGATGATATTTCTAGATTTGCAACGAAGTAAGCATTTGCATTCTTGCAAAAGTCATCTCCGTTATGTTTTTTTATTTTACTTATATACCAGAGTTTAATACTTGATTCAATATTTTGATCACTTGATTTGAAAACATATACGGATATAATATGCAGTGATAAATTTTTCAGCGAAGAAAATTTTGTGTATTATGAAATACTATTGAAAAGAATTATACATATTCCCTCTCAATTGTTTTCCTCTTTTGCAATAGGTTCTCCTACTATATCCACGGTAACCACACTTTACGCTGTCAATGCTAACGATAGCGTGTCCCTGTCTTGCAGTTTTTCCCCCAGTTACCCTCCGGTGGTTGGAGTTATTTGGTACAAAGATGATGTAGCAATCAATCCGGAGCTGAATGGCAAATACTCTGGTGGAACAATTCATTCTCCAAACCTGAACATATCGAATTTCCAGCGAGAAGATCAAGGGACCTATCACTTTTCAGTGTATAATCACTATGGATCCACGAAAAGCTCGAATATATCCGTATATTTATTTGAAGGTACATGCACTAACTACTAAACTAAATGTCAAAACTTCAATAAAATCGCTGCCAGTCGACGTAAAACAACAATATTATTAATAATGAAAGCAACATTATTTCATTTCATATCAGACCTGAAGATTTCAATTCAACATGATTTATATTTTTCAAAATATCGGATTATATACAACCTGCGATTATGGTAGTCGCCGCCCCTAAATAACGTCATAGGACGGATATACGCCGTCATACTTTTAAACGCTTCCCTTTGTTTCATTAAAATTATTTTAGATTCAGAAACGCGTTCACAAAATTCACTTTTCTAAAGTAAACTTGGTATCCAACGTACACTCACTCTTTTCATGAATAATTCCTCTGTCAAAATTCTTTGAACAGTAGTATAAGACCAACTTAGCATTTCACTTATCGCTCTAACCGTCTGTATTTTTTTTTTACAACGTCACACACCATTGAACGTTTTCGTAGGCCCTCTCTTCCTTCGGTCTTCTTGTCATCTACTGAGCATTCAATGACCCATCACCAACCCAAAATCGCTAAAACCATCTAAACAAGTCTCTAATTTACATTTTCCCCCTGTCAGTCTGATGAATCAACGTAGCTGTCTCTACTGTCGATTTCTCCATTTTGAACCAAAAATTCATTATAGTTTGTTGTGGCGTTTTTTCCCATTTCGACATGCATTTCATTTTTTCAATAATCGGAGTAAAAAAGCTATTTTTTCAATTAAAAAATTAGTAATGATGTCATATAATTTTCAACTCATTACTAGAAAATGATGTAAATTTATGTCTTTTGAAATAATGGGCGATTAGGCGTTTATAAAAGATACTTCTAAATGTTTTTGTTTTTTTTAATTCTAAAAAAGTACGCTTTAATTTGTGACGTTCGGTTGTGAAGCGGCGACACCCCCTATGTTCTCTGTTTTAAATATCTATAAAATAATTCCCTATTCACACGGAGAGTTTAATTCGAATTAAACGTAAGTTTACTGCGAATTTAGCTTCGCTTAGCGTTAACACGGAGAATTTAATGCGAATTAGTTTAATTCGAATTAATTTACTGTGCATTAAATTACTTCGTATTAACTCCGTGTGAACGCTAAGCGAAGCTAATTCGAACTAAATTTTGATGCATGCGTAAGGCCATAATTAAGTCACAAGACACATGCTGTTGGTTAGATATGGTTATCTGTGCTATATTTGGTCTAAAAATCAAGGAAAAGTATGTTAATCACTAAATGTATACCTGTAGCCACTACGATTATTATATCAAATGGATGGCTCTGCGTATATGACGTGATTTACAAATGATGTCATAATTTAGCTTTACAGAATATAGCCTTTTGTAGAAGTAAGTCCTGTTCACACGGAGAGTTTAATTCGCAGTAAATTAATGCGAAGTAAACTAATGCAAATCAAACTAATGCGAATTAAATTGCGTTCACACGACAGCTAATGCAAAGTAAACTAATGCGAATTAGAATTTTACCTCTGCAGTCCGGAGCTAGCACGCCTATTATGACGTCATTTGCAAATCACGTCACGTTATGCAGAAGCAGATCCATTTGACTTAAGGACGTTCGTTCCTGCGATTTTGAGCGTAATTTGGTCAGGTCCTTTATTTATAAAATTCTGCATCATTTTTAAGTTCTACAGTGCAAATTTAAATATATTCAATGAAAAAACTGCTATTAAATTCCATTCAAGTAGAATTAAGCTAGGGACTATATTTTGTGGCAGAAGGTCATTTAGATGAAAATGATCGGTTTTTCCATTTTGAACTATAACAGTACTGTAAATTTTGGATTCCTATTTTTCCATGATGGTTGCACACAAAGCTGTTTTTTGCAGTGAAATGTGTTATGCTGGTTCTGAAATATCTATTAAATTATTTCTTATAAATTCTATCAACAAAGGGTGACAAATATAGTAATTATATTTTGAAATTCCTTGAAATAATTGAAACAATTTTAACGTAAAATTTTCACTTTTTTTTAGTAATATCTGAAAATTTACATCATATACCCCCACTTTTGATGCTCTTTTCTAAATATTCAAGATAAATTTGACCTATTTGCTTAAAATCAGAAAAAAGTCTAATACTTTAAATTTTTTTTTTGCTATTTAAATTTTCAATGCCAAAAAACTAACTTTTTATTAGTTCAGAAAGGTCAAATAATTAATTATGCGAAGCAATTTGAAACGTTTTCTTAGTCACAATTTTTAAGTGTCTTTTTAAAAACAAACTTCATTTTGTTTCATGCTTTGATTGGGTAAAAATATTGGAAGGAAAAAGTCAAAAATTTAATTTTTAATTAACACACAAATTTCAGTGCAAAAAGGTCATACTAAATGTACTGTAGCGCCAAAAGAAGCGTATTGACCTCCATTTTTTGATTTGAATTTTAATTAAGTTATGTATGTAGTAACTAAAAATATACTGGGCAAAAAAAGATTAAGACTTTAAATATCAGGATCGAACGTTGTTAAAGGCAAAGTGTCTGTATACACATTTTAATTATTACTAAAATTTTCCTTAGTTTTTCACTCAAAAATAGCACAATTACCTATGGCTGACCACCGACAAGTGGCATTTGACTAATTTTTGCCATTACGCATGCGTCAGAATTAAATTCGAATTAGCTTCGCTTAGCGTTCACACGGATCTAATGCGAAGTAAACTAATTCAAATTAAACTAATTCACATTAAATTCTCCGTGTGAACACTAAGCGAAGCTTATTCGCAGTAACTTTAAGTTTAATTCCAATTAAACTATCCGTGTGAACATTGCAATAAATTTTAATTTGCATTAGTTTACTTCACTTAAGCTGTGAACGCAATTTGATTCGAATTATTTTAATTCGCATTAGTTTATTTCACATTAATTTACTGCGAATTAAACTCACCGTGTGAACAGGGCATAAATTCAATTAAACATTATTCACTGAAAAATGTAAGTTAAATTAGATTTATATTTGTGCATATTTTGGTATATTATACTCCAGTATTTGATAATATGACACCAAATATAAAATATATGGACACAGAGACATTACTTTTGGATCACCCCTCGTACATGAAAGTAAAAAGAAGAATACTTTGACAAAAACTTATAAAAATAATTTTTTTCCTCAGGGGAGTGCGTTTCAAAGGGAGACATTGTTCTTCTACTGGACGAGTCCGGCAGTATTGGATCGCAAAACTTTGAACGAATGAAGTCATTCGTTAGCTCCTTCGTCGGAAACTTCATAGTTGGAAGCAACGCAAATCAATTTAGCGTGGTCAACTTTGAGTCATCTTCTAGAGAGATATTTCCACTCAACAGATATCACACAGTGTCTAGTCTTCAATCTGCCATATCTTCCATTTCTTTCTCCAGCGGCGGAACAAGCATAGGAAGTGCTCTTGATTATGCCCGGATGTACTCTTTTAGTTCCGCCAGAGGAGCAAGAAATGATTCGGCAAAAATTGCTGTTCTAATCACCGATGGACAAAGTTCCCTTTCCAACGAGCCCGAACAACTAAAAGCAATGGGGGTCACGATATTTTGTGTCGGGGTAGGAACTGGAATAAATTCTGCTGTGCTCAGATCAGTGGCTACCCACAACGACTACACGTATCTGACCACGTTTGATTTATTGTCATTGTTGGCAAACGAATTGTCAAATGGAACCTGTGCTGATGGTTCGTTGTATTAAATCTTCTTGTTATAAGAGCTTCCTTTGCCTATAGATTGTGTTATGATGACTCGTATATTAAGTTGACTCAGGTCATCTTAAAAAAATTGTTTGTTTGCCTTCTCCAGATCAGCTGACTATGAATAGCCTAACTCAAACGTTTTTTTTTTTTTTTGCATTCTATAACATGATATATTTTTATTTCTCTTCTCCCGTCAACAAATATGTTGAAATTTTTAGAAAAAAAAATTTTCCAACCGACCTAGCGACCCAATAATTTAACCACGAGAGAGGGCAAACAAACATTATGTCCTCATTATCATTTTTTTTCAAATTTAAAGGTACACTAATTTTACCAAATAAAGAAAACACTTTCAGTGGAATCCTTTTAAGAAATATTCGATGTTTATTTATTAATTCAAAATGATACTTATAATTACATACGTGTTATATGTTTCGTTAATCTTTTCTTACAGACATAGATGATTGTCTAAGTGATCCATGTTTAAATGGGGGAACATGTGAAGATCAATTTGGGAAATACGTTTGTCACTGTTTAGCTGGAAATACAGATCCAAATTGCTACGTTCCGGGTAAGTTTGGAATAAAGATGATAAAACACAAAGCAAAATGCATTTCACATACTATGGCAATGATAATTGCTTTTTATTTATAGGGGTACCAAGCATAACTTTAGGATCCAGTCTTACAGTAAGTGTTGGATCGTCTGCTGTACTTACCTGCCAGGTCACAAGCACGACAACCGTGTCTTCTGTAACGTGGCATTACCAGAAAAATGGCGTCACAACCAATATCAACACTGGCATTACAGCAAAATATAGCGGCGGCACTGTAGGGACACCTTCTCTTACCGTTAAAAACGTTCAAATTGACGATGTAGGAAACTATAGATGTTTGGCTCAAAACTCAGCAGGAATAGGCCAAAGTGCATCGATGATATTTCTAGATTTGCAACGAAGTAAGCATTTGCATTCTTGCAAAAGTCATCTCCGTTATGTTTTTTTATTTTACTTATATACCAGAGTTTAATACTTGATTCAATATTTTGATCACTTGATTTAAAAACATATACGGATATAATATGCAGTGATAAATTTTTCAGCGAAGAAAATTTTGTGTATTATGAAATACTATTGAAAAGAATTATACATATTCCCTCTCAATTGTTTTCCTCTTTTGCAATAGGTTCTCCTACTATATCCACGGTAACCACACTTTACGCTGTCAATGCTAACGATAGCGTGTCCCTGTCTTGCAGTTTTTCCCCCAGTTACCCTCCGGTGGTTGGAGTTATTTGGTACAAAGATGATGTAGCAATCAATCCGGGGCTGAATGGCAAATACTCTGGTGGAACAATTCATTCTCCAAACCTGAACATATCGAATTTCCAGCGAGAAGATCAAGGGACCTATCACTTTTCAGTGTATAATCACTATGGATCCACGAAAAGCTCGAATATATCCGTATATTTATTTGAAGGTACATGCACTAACTACTAAACTAAATGTCAAAACTTCAATAAAATCGCTGCCAGTCGACGTAAAACAACAATATTATTAATAATGAAAGCAACATTATTTCATTTCATATCAGACCTGAAGATTTCAATTCAACATGATTTATATTTTTCAAAATATCGGATTATATACAACCTGCGATTATGGTAGTCGCCGCCCCTAAATAACGTCATAGGACGGATATACGCCGTCATACTTTTAAACGCTTCCCTTCGTTTCATTAAAATTATTTTAGATTCAGAATCGCGTTCACAAATTTCACTTTTCTAAAGTAAACTTGGTATCCAACGTACACTCACTCTTTTCATGAATAATTCCTCTGTCAAAATTCTTTGAACAGTAGTATAAGACCAACTTAGCATTTCACTTATCGCTCTAACCGTCTGTATTTTTTTTTTACAACGTCACACACCATTGAACGTTTCCGTCCGCCCTCTCTTCCTTCGGTCTTCTTGTCATCTACTGAGCATTCAATGACCCATCACCAACCCAAAATAGCTAAAACCATCTAAACACGTCTCTAATTTACATTTTCCCCCTGTCAGTCTGATGAATCAACGTAGCTGTCTCTACTGTCGATTTTTCCATTTTGAACCAAAAATTCATTATAGTTTGTTGTGGCGTTTTTTCCCATTTCGACATGCATTTCATTTTTTCAATAATCGGAGTAAAAAAGCTATTTTTTTCAATTAAAAAATTAGTAATGATGTCATATAATTTTCAACTCATTACTAGAAAATGATGTAAATTTATGTCTTTTGAAATAATGGGCGATTAGGCGTTTATAAAAGATACTTCTAAATGTTTTTGTTTTTTTAATTCTAAAAAAAGTACGCTTTAATTTGTGACGTTCGGTTGTAAAGCGGCGACACCACCTATGTTCTCTGTTTTAAATATCTATAAAATAATTCCCTATTCACACGGAGAGTTTAATTCGAATTAAACGTAAGTTTACTGCGAATTACATTGTAGCTTCGCTTAGCGTTAACACGGAGAATTTAATGCGAATTGGTTTAATTCGAATTAATTTACTGTGCATTAAATTACTTCATATTAACTCCGTGTGAACGCTAAGCGAAGCTAATTCGAACTAAATTTTGATGCATGCGTAAGGCCATAATTAAGTCACAAGACACATGCTGGTGGTTAGATATGGTTATCTGTGCTATATTTGGTCTAAAAATCAAGGAAAAGTATGTTAATCACTAAATGTATACCTGTAGCCACTACGATTATTATATCAAATGGATGGCTCTGCGTATATGACGTGATTTACAAATGATGTCATAATTTAGCTTAACAGAATATAGCCTTTTGTAGAAGTAAGTCCTGTTCACACGGAGAGTTTAATTCGCAGTAAATTAATGCGAAGTAAACTAATGCAAATCAAACTAATGCGAATTAAATTGCGTTCACACGACAGCTAATGCAAAGTAAACTAAATAAATGCGAATTAGAATTTTACCTCTGCAGTCCGGAGCTAGCACGGCTATTATGACGTCATTTGCAAATCATGTCACGTTATGCAGAAGCAGATCCATTTGACTTAAGGACGTTCGTTCCTGCGATTTTGAGCGTACTTTGGTCAGGTCCTTTATTTATAAAATTCTGCATCATTTTTAAGTTCTACAGTGCAAATTTAAATATATTCAATGAAAAAACTGCTATTAAATTCCATTCAAGTAGAATTAAGCTAGGGACTATATTTTGTGGCAGAAGGTCATTTAGATGAAAATGATCGGTTTTTCCATTTTGAACTATAACAGTACTGTTAATTTTGGATTCCTATTTTTCCATGATGGTTGCACACAAAGCTGTTTTTTGCAGTGAAATGTGTTATGCTGGTTCTGAAATATCTATTAAATTATTTCTTATAAATTCTATCAACAAAGGGTGACAAATATAGTAATTATATTTTGAAATTCCTTGAAATAATTGAAACAATTTTAACGTAAAATTTTCACTTTTTTTTAGTAATATCTGAAAATTTACATCATATACCCCCACTTTTGATGCTCTTTTCTAAATATTCAAGATAAATTTGACCTATTTGCTTAAAATCAGAAAAAGTCTAAGACTTTAATTTTTTTTTTTGCTATTTAAATTTTCAATGCCAAAAAACTAACTTTTTATTAGTTCAGAAAGGTCAAATAATTAATTATGCGAAGCAATTTGTTTTCTTAGTCACAATTTTTAAGTGTCTTTTTAAAAACAAACTTCATTTTGTTTCATGCTTTGATTGGGTAAAAATATTGGAAGGAAAAAGTCAAAAATTTAATTTTTAATTAACACACAAATTTCAGTGCAAAAAGGTCATACGAAATGTACTGTAGCGCCAAAAGAAGCGTATTGACCCCCATTTCTTGATTTGAATTTTAATTAAGCTATGTATGTAGAAACTAGAAATATACTGGGCAAAAAAAGTTTAAGACTTTAAATATCAGGATCGAACGTCGTTAAAGGCAAAGTGTCTGTATACACATTTTAATTATTACTAAAATTTTCCTTAGTTTTTCACTCAAAAATAGCACAATTACCTATGGCTGACCACCGACAAGTGGCATTTGACTAATTTTTGCCATTACGCATGCGTCAGAATTAAATTCGAATTAGCTTCGCTTAGCGTTCACACGGATCTAATGCGAAGTAAACTAATTCGAATTAAACTAATTCACATTAAATTCTCCGTGTGAACGCTAAGCGAAGCTTATTCGCAGTAACTTTAAGTTTAATTCCAATTAAACTATCCGTGTGAACATTGCAATAAATTTTAATTTGCATTAGTTTACTTCACTTAAGCTGTGAACGCAATTTGATTCGAATTATTTTAATTCGCATTAGTTTATTTCACATTAATTTACTGCGAATTAAACTCACCGTGTGAACAGGGCATAAATTCAATTAAACATTATTCACTGAAAAATGTAAGTTAAATTAGATTTATATTTGTGCATATTTTGGTATATTATACTCCAGTATTTGATAATATGACACCAAATATAAAATATATGGACACAGAGACATTACTTTTGGATCACCCCTCGTACATGAAAGTAAAAAGAAGAATACTTTGACAAAAACTTATAAAAATAATTTTTTTCCTCAGGGGAGTGCGTTTCAAAGGGAGACATTGTTCTTCTACTGGACGAGTCCGGCAGTATTGGATCGCAAAACTTTGAACGAATGAAGTCATTCGTTAGCTCCTTCGTCGGAAACTTCATAGTTGGAAGCAACGCAAATCAATTTAGCGTGGTCAACTTTGAGTCATCTTCTAGAGAGATATTTCCACTCAACAGATATCACACAGTGTCTAGTCTTCAATCTGCCATATCTTCCATTTCTTTCTCCAGCGGCGGAACAAGCATAGGAAGTGCTCTTGATTATGCCCGGATGTACTCTTTTAGTTCCGCCAGAGGAGCAAGAAATGATTCGGCAAAAATTGCTGTTCTAATCACCGATGGACAAAGTTCCCTTTCCAACGAGCCCGAACAACTAAAAGCAATGGGGGTCACGATATTTTGTGTCGGGGTAGGAACTGGAATAAATTCTGCTGTGCTCAGATCAGTGGCTACCCACAACGACTACACGTATCTGACCACGTTTGATTTATTGTCATTGTTGGCAAACGAATTGTCAAATGGAACCTGTGCTGATGGTTCGTTGTATTAAATCTTCTTGTTATAAGAGCTTCCTTTGCCTATAGATTGTGTTATGATGACTCGTATATTAAGTTGACTCAGGTCATCTTAAAAAAATTGTTTGTTTGCCTTCTCCAGATCAGCTGACTATGAATAGCCTAACTCAAACGTTTTTTTTTTTGCATTCTATAACATGATATATTTTTATTTCTCTTCTCCCGTCAACAAATAGTTGAAATTTTTAGAAAAAAAAACTTCCCAACCGACCTAGCGACCCAATAATTTAACCACGAGAGAGGGCAAACAAACATTATGTCCTCATTATCATTTTTTTTTCAAATTTAAAGGTACACTAATTTTACCAAATAAAGAAAACACTTTCAGTGGAATCTTTTTGAGAAATATTCGATGTTTATTTATAAATTCAAAATGATAATTATAATTACATACGTGTTATATGTTTCGTTAATCTTTTCTTACAGACATAGATGATTGTCTAAGTGATCCATGTTTAAATGGGGGAACATGTGAAGATCAATTTGGGAAATACGTTTGTCACTGTTTAGCTGGAAATACAGATCCAAATTGCTACGTTCCGGGTAAGTTTGGAATAAAGATGATAAAACACAAAGCAAAATGCATTTCACATACTATGGCAATGATAATTGCTTTTTATTTATAGGGGTACCAAGCATAACTTTAGGATCCAGTCTTACAGTAAGTGTTGGATCGTCTGCTGTACTTATCTGCCAGGTCACAAGCACGACAACCGTGTCTTCTGTTACGTGGCATTACCAGAAAAATGGCGTCACAACCAATATCAACACTGGCATTACAGCAAAATATAGCGGCGGCACTGTAGGGACACCTTCTCTTACCGTTAAAAACGTTCAAATTGACGATGTAGGAAACTATAGATGTTTGGCTCAAAACTCAGCAGGAATAGGCCAAAGTGCATCGATGATATTTCTAGATTTGCAACGAAGTAAGCATCCATTCTTGCAAAAGTCATCTCCGTTATGTTTTTTTTATTTTATTATAAACCAGAGTTTAATACTTTATTCAATATTTTGATCACTTGATTTGAAAACATATACGGATATAATATGTAGTGATAAATTTTTCAGCGAAGAAAATTTTGTGTATTATGAAATACTATTGAAATGAATTATACTTATTACCTCTCAATTCTTTTCCTCTTTTGCAATAGGTTCTCCTACTATGTACAATGTAACCACAAATTACGCTGTCAACGCTAGCGATAGCGTGTCCCTTTCTTGCAGTTTTTCCTCCAGTTACCCTCCTGTGATTGAAGTTATTTGGTACAAAGATAATGTAAAAATCGATCCTGTGCAGAATGGCAAATACTCTGGGGGAACAATAAATTCTCCAGATCTCAACATTACGAATTTCCAGCGAGAAGATCAAGGGACCTATCACTGTTCAGTGTTTAATCACTATGGATCCACGAAAAGCTCGGATATAACAGTCTATTATTTGGGAGGTACATGTATTAAACAAACTATACTGCTGTTTCTGTTTAATTTATAATAAGTTGATCCTTCTCCAATCATACTTTATGCATTTTTTTTTAATTTTCTCACATTAAACGTGTTTTGTTTTAAAGTGACATGACGCTATTCACATTCATCAATATTATCGACCATTATATTTTCTCATCGAAAGATCCATTAATCAAATGTTGCGATCTGTTCAAAAATTAGTGAAACTTGTTTAGTGATCACTTTTTAGCTTTTCATTAAAGCAATATGAGCTGCATTTTTGAGAATTTTATTTTGCTGGTAAAATGTGTTATTATGATTAATCTGTATGTAATGAAAACACTTATGATCAATAAGACCAAAATAAGGTTTAAAAATGCTTCAGAAGAAATATTTCTGTACAACCGAATATACAGTATTATATAAGAAATCATTATTGTACAGGACGACAATAATTCAATTTAGCTTCAATCAAAGCTTATAAAAAGTTCTTCCAAAGCAATATGAACAACAGATGTTTTTAAATGTTCTAATTTCCAGTCATTGAAATAGTTAATTAAAAATTTGAAATATTTTTTTTTCCGATGTCAAATATGCAGCTCATAATGCTTTAAACTGTTTAAGATTCAAGTGTGTTCATTATTTATTTTTACGTCGAATAACGATCTTCAATCTAATTTTGATCTGAATTTATACTTGTTTAAGATGCACCTGCAGTACTAGTGGGATCAAACATCACCACGGGACTTTTTATTATTGAAATAATTTAGGATATTTAATAAGTTCACAGATAGCCAGTATAAAACTTAATGGAATGCTCAAAACTGATACTCCAATAATATAGCTCAATACAGATACTAATAATTATTGTCGGGATTTGCAGAATCTGGATGTGATCAGCTGAGCTGTGGAGGTCTAAGAGAATGTGTATATCATAACAACAAACCCACGTGTTCTGTGGTCACGTGGAAAGCAGCGGCTGTTGGTGTTGCTGGTGCTGTAGGGGCAGTTGCCACAGTTGGTGCTGGTGTTGCTGCGATAAAGTCTCTGGCTGCTGCCAAGTAAGCGTTAATATGTAATGGGAATATTAACATAGTACCTATTATTAAAAAGAACTTTACGTTTGCTGAAGCAAGTCTCATTTTTCAAGTTTCATTTTGTAGGTCGGTAAGTCCACTGAACACGAACAGTCCTGGAAACTCTCAAACCCCAAACACAAATTCAAAAGCGGAAAATTCAAAGTCTGAAAATGAAAAGAGTAAGCAGAATAAGAAGGATACGCAACAAAACAATCATGACAGTGAACATGATATGCCTGAGCCCCAGTATACGGGCCTTTGCCAAGGAGTGATCTCTTCAATGCCCCCGCCTGGATATTAGTTCACAAAGGTTATCCCACCAGCTGTTACCAAAGGAATAAATACAAATTTACTTACAACAGCACAGCTTTATCAACAGGCTGAAGAATGATCGTAGTTACATGTATTTTAAGCTTAATAAGCAGCTTGGGGATGTTTATTCTATTTAGGATACCTGTATAATTCCATGTTGTGTTTTGTTAGCATATACCTGTTATTATGTATGATTATGTAATTAGTAATACAGTGAAACTTCTCCAAACCGGCCCCCCTGGAAACCGGTTCTCCCTGAACATCGGCCAAACTTAAAAGTCCCGGCAAAGTTCTTAACATTTCTTTACACATAAACTCTCATAAAACCGGCCACCCCTGAAAACCGGCCACCGGCCACTTTTCCAAGAACAAAAGTTAAGAAACATAGGAAATTTCCCCTCATCATATCGGCCACTTTTTGACTGCAAGAAATTTGTCATTGGCCAGAGGGATAATAATGACCGGCCGGAGGTGTGAAAAATAGTCTACCCACGAGAAGTCAGAGGTGTGAAAACTGAATATGGCCTCATAGGGTTTTCTATTGTTTTAGCCGTCTTGAAGAGGTAATCATCGTGTCAGACTACCTAAATGACCAGTCTAAGCTGTGTACATATGATTAACATCAATTAAACTTGAATTAATAAAATATCAAGCAACTCGTAAATTTAAATCACAGAATGAATCAACAAATTATCGCACGCCATATTGCATCATCTTTTTAAATACACAAAAGCGGCCTTAAAATTAGGCACTGTTAAAAAATAATGAGAAAAAAATAAAATAAAATGCTTACCAAAGTATACATTTTATAATTAAAATAACAGAAGTTTTGCTCAGAAATGTTTTAATTATTTACTCTTAACTGAAGTACAAACAGTTTTTTAATGACGTAAGCGATACACAGATACACATGCAGTATTCTGTATAGAGTTCAGTTAAGGTAATGGGTCTGGTTTATTTCTTCGCATATGGTTAATAAAGTAACTTTCCATGTTTTTTCTGTTCTTATTTTTTAATTTCTTTTCATAAAAATCAGCATGTATGTCGAATTTATCCTCACTAATAATAATTTCCATTGTTTTAAAGACCTTAAGAATTCATTACGTGTCTGCCGATAATTAATTAACATGTTGACATATAATTATAACAGACACCAATTATATATTTTTCTTAACAATAGTCCGGCCATTTTATTCAGTACGGCAGCTGGCCGGTTTAGAGAAGTTTTACTGTATAATTTATTAAACATAATATAAATATTAGTAGATCGTTAGATTGTAACAACTATTCCTCACTTTCAGCCTAATTAAAAAAATACGATGATTTCAATGAGGTTCCCAGAAAGCATTCCTATGTTGGGCCAACACTGGTAAAATGTATGGTTGGCGTTGGGGGAATAACGTTGGGCCAACGTTGGACCAATTTTACCATGTCAACCTTTTCGACCATGACAAAATTCCTATGTTGGCCCAACGTTGGTCCAACGTAAGTAACTTCCATTCACTTTACTTTCCAAGGAAAGAAGGATGCTGATGTTGGCCCAGCGTTGGCCAAATGTTTATAACACACCTAAAAGAAAGTGTTTTTCAAACTGGTAGTTTTAGTTGGCCAAACATTGGTCTGATGTTTGTAATACACCCTTAAACAATGTGTCTTATCATGTTGGTAGTAGTGTGTTGGCCCAATGTTGCCCAGATGTTTGTAATACATCCTTAAAGAACGTGTCTCATCAAGTTGGCCTGTTGTTGGCCCAATGTTTGTAATAAATCTTTAAAGTAAATGGCTTTTCAAGTTGGTAATAGAATGTGGCCCAACGTTGGCCCGATGTTAGCAAGAGTGTTTTAGCCATTCTCTGTAACCACTTAAACTTCGTTGCCACGCATGGTCACCGATTTTGATGAAACTTCACCCATGCTTAGTACTTGACACCAGAAACAAATATCAAACAAAATTTCGTTGCTATGTGTCTCGGTTGCTATGGCAACGGCCGGAAAAGTTTGAAAAATCGAGATTTTCAGCCACTTTCCTCTATATCTCCAAGTAAGTGGTAACCAAGGGTACATTTAGAATACATTAAAAATGCTGAAATATGCCGAAAAACACTCCGTTTTCACTAATGGTAGGTGTTACATGCTCAAACTCAATCAACGACTAAAGAAAAGCAATGAAAATGTTTGACCTTAAGTATATAAGTATAAGCAATATTATTCTATAAATTACTTTTATGGTTGCCATAGTAACACAGTGTAACCATGCAAAACCAGTAACTAAGATTGGGTTTGTGCTACTGTCTTGAGGAAAAACATGAAAATTCAAGACTGGCAAATATGCATCCTTAGTACCTTGCAACACCAAAACCACAAGAAAAATAGGGTATAATTGCTACTTTGCAGTGTTACCATGGAAACAAAGTACCAGTGCTTAAAAGTGAATTATTTTTCGTTGCATTAAGAATTGAATTGCCATTTAATCAAGAAACAAATTAAAGGACTCAGCTTGAATAGTACTTATCTGATAGAACTGAAGTTGAATATCATATATTGATAAAACTTGATGAAAAAACAACACTGTTGCTATGGTTATCAAGAAGGGAAAATTTTCGATTTTGTGAACTTTATATCAAAATTAAACCCTGTATGCTAACTTCTTGCATCCACTTAGAGATTGGATGATAGTCAAAATTAAAAGTCAAGTTAGCTGTTAATAAATATCAAATCATAAAAGTTTTGGGAATTTACATTTAAGGGTACGTATCCAAGGAAAGAAAATATTTTTCAGGTTTTTAAGCATATATTTTCTGCTTATTTCCATAGCAACTCTCTATTTAAAGAATCTAATCTGAATTTTTTCAAATGGGAAAACTTGGAGCACACCAACATCTTATAAAATTGATCATTAGTTATGAGGAAATGTGTTTTTTTTTTTAAAGATAGGATCAGATTTAAACATACAGAATGTTACTTTGAAGGCTCTCTTTGGTATAAAAACCTTGGCAATCATTGCCAACCAAAATGAAATATCATATTTTGATCTTGGTGTATGTTTCAAGGCTCTTATTTCTATAATTTGGTCACTATTCATCCTATAATTGCTTTTTATTTTTACGTTTATGACTTTATAAAATTCAATAAATATTTTTTTTACTTTTGAATAGTTTGTTAACATAGTAACGTATGTAATAGTTGATTTACCAAACATGTTTATCATGCATTTGAGACAACTGACCTTTAACTTTTGGAAACAGTCATTGCCAATTGTTTGCTTCACCGCAAATGTTAACTATGTAGCTCTAAACATGTTAAAAGCCATTTTTCGAACTTTAAGACATGTTGCCATGGTAACTATAAAACATAGCAACCAATCTGTGCCTGATTTCAATTTAGGGTATCAATGACTTTTATCATGGAGAGTTTGGAGAAATTCTGAGACTATGCGTGCCACAGCTTCTATATAAAATTTCAAATCATTACAGAGAATGGCTCTTAATTTGTTTAGGTGTTTCAAAGATGGGATATTTATATTGGGCCAACGTTGGTCAGATTATTACACTGTCAACTAAATGATGGTGTGAATTTTATAACTAGTTGCTGAACTTTACGTTGGGACAACGTTGGTTCCAAATATTAATTTCGATGCACATTCTGAAATAATTAAGAGGACATTCTATGTCCATGATTTCATTGGATGACTGCTTTTTTTAATTGCTTATCTATTTGTATTAAAACGCTTAAAATTAAGATTTTTTTATGAGCGTCGTATTCATGTGAATTTAGAGAAGACTGAATAAATGTTAGTTAAATATAACATTATGGTTGTATTATCGCTGTTGGGTTACCTTTATTGGACAAACAATGGTCCAACAAGGAATATTGATAGTTGGTTATGTATAATAAGGCCACTGTTGGGCTAACTGTTGGCGTTAAGTCATAAAAATATTTTATCATGAGAGAAAATATTTGTTGGGGGATTGGCATCGGCCCAAGTTGACCCATCATAACATGAATCTGGCTGAGCATCATGGATAGAAAACATCCGGGCTACTTGTAATATCCGCGCCATTTTTAATCTAATACGAGCGTAATGAGACTAATCCTTGCATATCTGCATCCACTTTGTAAGTATTTATAATATGTTTGCTTCGATACAGCTTAATGAACGTTTATAGTTTAAACGATATCGTGTACAATCTGTAAATCAGACACGGGGAAGTGCAGTGGCTAGGGTCAACACTCTCCTAGATAGTATGCTAAGATTGGGCCAACGTTGGGTCAATGTCATTGGTTACATTAGGCCAAGTTTGCTCATCGGCCCAATGTTGGCCCGATATTTTGGACCAACGTTGGCCCATTGTAGAGTGTTATTTCTACAGATATTGGCCCAACGTTGCGACAGCATTGTCCAAATGAATGCGACATTAGGCTAATCTTGGCCCAACGTCAACAAAAACATTGGGCTGATGTTGGCAAATGACGATGGCCCAGTGTCATTTTGCTAATTGGCCTAATGTTGGCCCGATATATTGGACCAACATTGGGCCAATGTGTATAAACATTTGATTGTTACAAATATATTTATTACCAAATCCGATAATCTCAGTCTCCAATCAGAAATAAATCTCCCACCAGTCCGACTTGAAAATACAAGTTATCTAAAATAAATTTACAAAATTTATTAAAATTCTTATAATTTATCAAAACAAAATAAATTAATCATCAGTGATTTCATTAATTGTTGCTATACAAGAAAAATAAGTGAAAGTATAAAATAACAAATGTGTTTTGATACAGTTAGAACAATAAATAATTTTCCCCTTATATAGATTGAAATTTGTGTCTAGTAGAATAAATTTCCGAAGTCTACTACTTAGGTTACTTATATGCACTTAACGTCGAGCACATGATCAAACATGGTGAAAATGTTGAACATGTTAAAGTTAAAACAAAATTTATTCAGTACTAAAACATAAATTGGGTTCTTTCATTTAAAATTTGTTCAGTGTACCGACAAATTTTTTTAGATATGTATTTTTCTTTGAATAATGATTTATATTGGGCAACAGTGAATCTAAATCGGTGTGATGATTATGATCAAGCGTAGAAATTTTATGCATAAATGCCTTCATCACGCAAGCTAATCGCTTAATCATACCATGAAACAAAAAAAAGACGGTTATTCCTCAATTGACAGCTTAAAGATATAGTGAAATACTTGTAAATTTTATCGTATATATTTACTCTTTACTTAGAAAAGTAACAAATGTTTTAAGTATCAAATACAATCTAAAATTGTAGTATTTGGTAATTAAAACATTTGTTACTTTTCTCAGTATTAGTAAGAGTCAACATACGATTAAATTTACAAAAATATATCACTATATGTTTAAGCTGTCAATTAAGGAACAGCCGTCTTTTTTTGTTTCATGGTTTGATTAAGCGCATAGCTTGCGTGATGAAATCCAAAACTCAAAACCAATAACTATGTATCTCAGTGTAATCTACCTGCATGCCAAATTATATTATAATCAGACTAAATCTGTATTTGGTATAGCATTTAGAAAGTATTTCACAGAAATTTCTATTTTTAGTAACCACGGAAACACCGTTCATCGAAATTAAAAGCCGATACACAGTATTATGTATCCTAGTGTAGTCTACTTGTGTGTGAAGTTATATTGAAATCGGACTAAAACTGTAGGAGAGTAGCATTTTAAAAGTATTTAACAAAAACCTTCTATCTTTAGTGTCCACAGCAACACGTTTTATTGAAATTAAAATCCAATATACAGAATTATGTATCTTAGTGTAGTATACTTGTGTGAAGTTATATTGGAATCAGACCAAAACTGTAGGAGGAGTAGAATTTTAAAAGTATTCTACAAAAAAATTATTTTTAGTCACCACGGCAACACCGTTAATCGAAATTAAAAACCGATATAGAGTATTATGTATATTAGTGTAGTCTACTTGTGTGCCTAGTTATATTGAAATCAAACTAAAACTGCAGGAGGAGTAAACAGTGCGACATTTAACTCCGGACACGACATTTGTCCGGACTTTCGCCAACCACTTTTCCAAAGATACATAGAAAAAATTTATGTCATCCGGTGGGATTTTTTCAATCGCACAACATGGACTAACCTTTACACCTGAATATCTTCCAGTTTAAAAGATATTACACCTGAAATCAAGAAATCCCATGGGATTATCATAAGAACATAATGCAAGAATAGTAGGGTATATGGGTTATGTCACAGAGACAAACTGACAGGAAGCATAATAAAAATTGACAATATGCATTTATGACAAGAAAATTGAATTGCTGAAAAGAAGTTGAATAGATTTAAGCCACTGAAGTACCAATCTAGTTAAAATTAGATGTTAGATCTGCATGGTCACATAGTCACTACAGTCAGTTTAGCGAGTATGAGTGCGGGTCTAACATCTTATTTAAATTACATGTAGATTGCTGAAGTAAAAGTTTAATACCCAATATCATTCTGCTATATTTGCATCCGCGCTAGTATTAATAGTGAGCTTTAACTAACTGTGGCCTGAATCTCTTATTTTATGTGTTTTGGGGTGTCCAAAATCAAGGTGCATACAGATGTTAAACAAAGAAGAAACTTGCAATGGCCTAAGGTGACTTATCAGTTGAATCCATGTCAATGGTGCATATAGTTATTTTATGTACCAAAAATAATAAGTAAAAGATCAGCAGAGTGCTTTTATTAAAGAAGTAACAGAACTAAGGAAAACTTGTCTTCTACTGGATGATAAGAAACACTGAGTAGAGTATCGCCGCAATTTTTGGATCCATGCCCTTTCATCATGTTTATTTTTGAACGGGTTCAATGAACTGTCAAAAATTATGGAAATGTTTCTAATCAAGGTGTAGATAAAATGTTTTGAAATTAGTGAAAAGGTAAAATTGTTAAAAATTTTTAATGCAAACTACCAGTAAATGTGCATAATGAAGACGGTTGATTTTTTTTTCAACATTATTTCTTGTTCATTTGTCAGATCGGGTTCGTTATGTGTAAAATAATTTCCAGCTGTCATTGGAACAAAAACAAGGCATGATCAGGATCATACAAAGAAAATTTAGATTAAAAAATAGGTAATTTATTACACTTTGTTCATCTGAATTAGTTTTAAAACTCTTTGAGAATCTCAGAGTGAATGACACGCACCAATTTCATGTGATTTTTTAATTGGAAACCCACCAGTTTAGTGCAGCAAACAGGCAAAGATCTAACAACGTATATGGATCTGATCTTGTTGTAAAGCTTGACAAATGACACTTACGCAATAAATTAACCTTAATGATTAGGAGGAAAATAAACAAAAAAGATTTGTTCTTTCTTAATTGCATTTTTTTCTCATTCAAAATTTACATACAAGGAATAAAAGAAGGTAATCTACATACAAGGAAATTGTCTTTTTAGTTAAAAAAAAAACTGAAAGTTATAGAGATAAACCACTTTTGATTTTTAGTGCTATTTCATGTAAAATATTTAATCATTTGAAAAATAAAACATTACCCCACTGCCCCCCAAATTGGTTAATTTTAAGAAATAAAAAAAATGGTGTAGGAAACACAGAAACTTAAATGAAAATAAATAATTAATGGTAGTTAAACTGTTCAATATTTTCTTTATTTGGTTTAAAACTGTTGTTTCTTAATCCCATGGGAGAATTTTTTTCTGTTTTGAAATAAATATGGGATAAATCCCACATTTATAAAGAGATGGGAGATTATTTTCTGTATACAAATATATGGGAGATTTTGTCCCATTATAAAGCATTTATGGGATTTTCAAACTTCTATGGGAGAAAAAATCCCACAGAATACCTTTTTCTCCCACAGAATAATGGTGGGATATTGGTTAGGAGAAAAAATCCCACCATTATCCCATGGGATTTCTTGATTTCAGGTGTAATATCTTTTTACCTAGAAGATAATCAGGTGTAAAGTTTGGTTCATGTGTTAAGTTTTAAAAAATCCCATCAGATGACATAAATGGTTTCCACATATCTTTGGAAAAGTGGTTGGCGAAAGTCCGGACAAATGTCGTGTCCGGAATTAAATGTCGCACTGTTAGTAGCATTTTAAAAGTATTCCACAAAAAATTATATTTTTAGTAACCACTGCAACACCGTTCATCGAAATTAAAAACCGATACACAGAATTATGTATCTTGGTGTACTGGTGTAGTCTACTTGTGTGTGAAGTTATATTGAAATCGGATGAAAACTGT
>NW_026931811.1:0-4930 GCF_032062105.1 Saccostrea cuccullata
ATTCTACACGTTACACGATCCTACACGATTGTTAACGCAAACGCACGATTCTTCACTCAAAATAGTTCAAAATATTTAGGAATTCAATATTTTCAAAACGAAATACGGCTTAATACTTATTTAAGATTTCAAAGAAATATCAATATTATTTCATAGACTTTGAAGAAAAAACGGAAAATGATATTTCTGTAACTAAATATATGCAAGACTTAATATTTTAGATTAAAAATAATTATTTCTAAGGTAATTCTCCGATAAAAAAAGGATTTTGTTCGTTCTATTAGACGATGTACATGTATGTGCCCATAAACAAGGACAGAGATTTCTTCTTGTCGCCAATTTACTTTTTTAAAAGACATTTTTGATAAAAATTGTTTGCGCGTCATCGCGCAGTAGTTGGCGCGGTATCTAAGTTATTTTTACCTTTACGCGTTAAAGATTTCCCTTTACGACTTGCGATTACGACACATTTCGTAAAACGGTCCTACGATTTGTCGTACGATCGGAATATCTAAGACTTCCGACTTGTGATTTACGACCTTTTGTAAAACGGGCCCCTGACTTTGAAAAGATCCGGAGTAGGCTGTATATAAATTTTTCAGGTTTTTTATTTATTGTTGACAAACTTTAAATATCTTTTCCATAATTTCTGATTTCATCTCCTTAAATACTCTACCATAGAATCCTGAGAAGGATGAATTCTGTAACGGCCTCTTCAAAGTTTGTGTACTTGACTGTGGGCAGCCCAAACCATACAATTCTACCAAAAAGGGAGAAGCAACAATGCTGCAAGCAACCTGTGTTGACATCAAAAAATACTTTTTATGCTGTGGATCACTTTCCACTCGTAACAAAATAAAAGCAAAAATACAAATGGGTATTTATTTCAAATATATACTGAGGAAATGTGAATATAGTTGGTGGCATATAAGCATTATATACTGAAAGGAAAAGAAACGCAGGGTAACATTTTGAGGTTTTCTTTCAATTTCTTTTATTATTCTTATTTAACTTTTACAATCATCTTTCAAAGATATAACCGAAATCTCATTTGATTTTGTCTAATAATTCTTGAGTTATTGAAGCTCATACGACGGTACCCCTCAAAACTGAAAATCAAAAACTCTCATTATCTTCAATGTCTCTTCGGCACATCTGTCATGAGCGTTATTTCTCCTTTGCATGGTCTTCATCAGTATGAGTATCTTTCAAACCCTGGCTTTATTGGGCATGGGTTACCACGCAAAAAACTTAGTCAAGCAACGCGCGCATGTGCGAGTGAGAGGAACACAACAGTAAATTGACATGTCAAAAAACAAATTGCAGAATTGTTTTATTTCATTAATGTTGTGAATGTAATGATTTTAATAGTCTACTGTATAAAAGGCGGTTTTTGTGGTAGTAGGGCTGTCATTTAAGAAGAGGCAGGACGAATAACCTGCTCGTAACATGACTCCGTTTCGCGTTAACGTCATCGCCATGGTTGATTGAAAACCATTCCAGGCCCTCTCTGACAATGGATAACAAGTTTTACGGAGGAAAAATTACAAGAAACAGCTTAGTTAACCGTTGTTGTCTCTTTCATTAATTAGGCAAATCGAAAATCATACCCCACACTGTAAAAATGTGCTTAGAATCTCAACACATTCTAGACATGTTTAAACCTAAACACATTTAGAAAAGTGTTTTAAATATTAAATGCAAAGGAGTGAAAAAAGCGTAATCATATCTCATATCTAAACATGTTTAGTAATTGAACATGTTATCAGTTACTCGGTAGAGACGAAACTTTTTTTCCCGCCGCCCCAGTTTGAAGAACAAAGGAAATAGCCTAAATGTAAATGGAGGACGTCGCGAGAAGATGAGCATCTTTTCCGTGGAATTATGTTGAATGATATGCAATTTTATTGGGCCAAAATGCTTGAAACAGTTTTTAAACACCATAGAAACTTTGAAATACTGAAGATATAGGGTTTACATTATGTTTACAATCATGTGATTAGCATTTACAATCATAACTGGCCGGACAATGCTCGACTGTATGCCAATAATAAAAATTATATTACTGTCCAAACTTTTCACTGCACGTCAGAGAAATTATATAAATACTTAGTTGTTTATCATACAAACGCTGATCAAATGTTAACGTAATGGTTACATCAACATATGTAACTGCAAGTATCCGACCATCCCACTCTGGTGACCCAATTTCCCACTGCCTCCTCTATACCAAAATATCATAATGATACATTTTTTAACTCTAGTTTATTTTAAAATAGTACATGTATTTGTATGTGTGATTTTTTTTACCAACACCATTTCATTATCGGGTTCGGTATATAAAATCGAGCTCGGCATATAAAATCGAGCTCGGCATCTGCATAATAAGAATCAACATCCGGTGATAAAAAAAAAGTGTTTCTGAAGTGGTAAAATCTTCATTTCTATCATATGTTTATGCCTAAACCTTATTTTAACTAAGAGGAGTGTATTAAAGCAAGGGTTATTCTTATGTATTGATAAAAGAATCTTACAGCAGGAATTTGTTCATATACGTTTAAAACAAGGGTTATTCTTATGTATTGATAAAAGAATCTTGCAGCAGGAACTTGTTCTTATACGTTTAAAGAATACTTGAGAACGTTCTATTCTTGTCCTGCGGACTCGATTTATGTAAGTGAGGGCTTGTTTCGTGACAAAGTTGAATTATTCTAACTGGTGCTACGTCGATAATTGTATTGGAACCTCTTTAAGTATTACATTTATATGTATATAACTTTTGTAGTGGTCGATTGGTAGAAAGGCAGAAGCAATCACTTCAGAAATCAAAGAATTCTTAAAAGAACACAAGGTAACAAATCCATTGCCAAGAGCCGCCAACATTTTAATTTTTCCAGCAGTAGAACCAGAAGCAACTACCGGTGATTATTCAGAAGAGGAGGAAGATGAATTAGTTGTTTACCTTGCAAAGACTTGGAGAAATAAAAAGTCGTGCTGGACATGACCCAGCATCATTAATAAGGGACACGGTCCAGTTTGTCATAAAATCAAAAACTACAACAACAAACACGGGTAAGTGTACTATTTGTATTCTTACACTGCACGTGTAAAAACTTATGTTCTGATTAGTCTGTTGAATATAAGAGATCACTAGGTGCATAATAAATAATAAAAAGAATCGCTACTTTATTTTTAGCAGGTATGGTGATGAATGTGGAGTCATCTGTAGATGATGTTTATGAATGGCTAAAAAGAAGGGTGTTTCTCAGAGATAAGCCAGATTTTTAGAGGTAAAAAGTGACAGAATTTCATATTCCCTTGTATAATTAGGCCATAGTGTTTACTGTAAATTTTTTCTCTTGGTTCTTTTTGTCATTGAATATTGTAATTTTAAACAATATCAAAGCATTCAATCTTAATGCCAAAATATTCTCTTAAAATGGAGAAGGTTTAAAGGAAACTAAATTTAAAAAAAATCCAACAGTAAAATCATCTTTCTTATTAAAAAAAACTAATATATAATACTACCTTTCTTAACTAAAATCAATGACAATTAAAAAAAAAAGTCACGATATACTATTTATGGATAAATAAAACATAATACTTATACGTGTCATTGTGCAATAAAGTCGTCAGCATTTTCTTTGTCCTCTGAACACGTGAAACGTTTTGAATGGCACTCCTATCGATAAATAGTAACATTAAACAGAGCTTTTACAAACTTTTTACATATAAATGTATTTGAAATAGATTAAAATTACCATTTAACACTTTTTGGCTGGTATATTTGTCATATGAAGTTGTAAGAATTGCATTTGTTTTATGTGTAAGAAACAATATGGGGTTAAGGTGGTTGACCGAGAATTGGTGAGGTCTCTTATTTGGCCATAACTTTTTTATTTTTCAATGAATCAAGACATATTTGGTATATTTTTACTCAGAATTGACTGTTCTTTTTGAATTGAGCAAGGTTTATAACTTGCAAGACAAACTTTTAAAGTTAAAGGTGGCAGAGGATAGTTTCGAATAAAGTACCGGTCAAAAAATAGAGAAACCTGAGGTTTGAATGCATATTATAGGTAATTTTATAGCTAGAATATTTTATGGGTGCAATTGGAGGGAATTAGTGGCCTTGTGTATTTTATTGAAATATGACACTTTAGTGTCTCTACTACTGTATATGGGATATGGACTAGAAATACGAAACTAAGCTCAAAACTCGCTCTACCGGTATTTCACCAGAAAAGCGGGGAGGGTTCACAGGATGAATTGTAGCTTGAAAACGAGGTGGTTGAGCCATTATCTCTTGCTGTTCATTGGTATGTACAAATGTTATTCTGCAATTTGTGTGGTAGCATAGGTTAGGGGCACGGGCCTGGAAGCAGATGCGGCTGCGGCGAAATAGTGAAGTAGGCTTGATTCATATGAAATTTTGAGATTGTCCCTGCGCCATCTTTAGGGCTCATCGTGTAATTTGTACATGTTTTATTCCTAAAAGCTTCAAATTTCTCAGGGACTACATCATACTATTATTACAAGAGGGAATTTAAAATTTTTCAATGCACATTTTGAAAGCAGCTCAATATTAAGTAAACCGTCAGTCAAACGTTTTGATTGCAAAAAAAAACTATCCTCTGCCACCAATTATCCGAGGGACCGGTCTCCACGTCCAACAATGTGAGTCAAACCCGCAACACGAGTATCAACTCCTAACTCCTTTATGTAACGGATAGAAACGTACTTTAAAATCAAAAGTAGACTGAAAGCTTTGTCTTCTCAGGATGTAAACTTAGTCTCGTTTTCCCTAGACTCTCGCTCTCGAGACTTTGCCCGATCGAGAGTCTGGTCTGATTCCTATTTAATTTTTGTAACCAGTAGAGGTCGCTAAACCGGCTAACAAGATGGCGACTCCAATGAAAATACAGTGAGA
>NW_026931812.1:0-4950 GCF_032062105.1 Saccostrea cuccullata
CATTTACTATCATTCCGACATAAAGTAAAAGGCGAGAAGTAATATTAATCCATGCAGTATACGTCACTTCTGCAGCAATGGGGAAGATCTTATCTAAATTAAGCTTTACACATATTAGAGATTCGCAAGCACACAATGCCCGCTGAGTTATCAATCAGCCTCAGTCAGGTGCACACATACACATGTATTGTAAACAAAATAGCTAGCCTAGACATGAAGTTTTGTTCTCTGTATTCCAATTTGACTTTTAATTTTATAGTACATCTGATTATTATGCCCATTGTTTTATTGTCTAAATATACTGTATCAAAACTTTTTCTGTTTTTAACCACCAGAATACCATCATGTTTTCTCATCGTATTGCAGACGCTTTGTTAGTAGGGAATTTCCTGTCTTAAAATTAGAATACATGCACAATGTATGAATACATATCGGAATCGGTATGATTATTTATGTGACAGATGCTTAAGAGGAAATTAAAATGACAGACTAAAGTTGAACCATAGTGATTCTGGACTATATTGTCAAGAATTATAATTTCTTCATAGTAAGTTTAATGAGGAACTATTTTCTTATTCGCAATACTCATTTTCCTTGGCGGCTGTTTGTCAGTTGCACTTCCTGTCTTGGCCCACTGACCTAGACTCGTTGATATAATCAACTCCCAAAAAGAGAGAGTTTCATAATATATGATTTGATAAAGATACATTTAAAGATATTACAAGCGCTAAACATCGATGAATTAATGATTGGTATTGGTATACAATTCGAACAAAAAGAGACGTTAACAAAGTAAATTTCTTATAAATTCGTAGTTAATAGGGATGAAAATTTGTTATCGGTTAACCGATTCGTGGGTCGGAACGATAGCAATCGGTTAGAAAATCTGTAGTCAGTTATTTAAGAAACCTAACATATATGTAAATTTGAACGCAATTTTCATTTTGATAAATTAATTTCGAAAAAAAGTAGCTTACTTCAACCTCTGCAAAACTGTTGATAAATAAGTATTTTCATATTACTAGCATAATAAGATGAAAAATTCGAATATGTTAAAAATGTATAATGATTGTTATGATAATATGTAATTACTAATTTCGATGTTTTCGAAGTAACCCTAACAAAAAAATACTATAGTTAACTATAGTTTACTATAGTTAACTATAGTGATAACTTTGACACTTTGAAAACTTTGATTTACTATAGTGATAACTTTGACACTTTGAAAACTTTGACGAAAACTTTGACACTTTGAAAAACTTTGGCGAAAACTTTGACACTTTGAAAAACTTTGGCGAAAACTTTGACACTTTGAAAAACTTTGGCGAAAACTTTGACACTTTGAAAAACTTTGGCGAAAACTTTGACACTTTGAAAAACTTTAGCGAAAACTTTGATACTTTGAAAAACTGGCGAAAACTTTGACACTTTGAAAAACTTTGGCGGAAACTTTGACACTTTGAAAAACTTTGGCGGAAACTTTGACACTTTGAAAAACTTTGACACTTTGAAAAGCTTTGACACTTTGAAAAACTTTGGCGGAAACTTTGACACTTGAAAAACTTTGACGAAAACTTTGACACTTTGAAAAACTTTGGCGAAAACTTTGGCGAAAACACTGAAAAACTTTGAAAAACTTTGACACTTTGAAAAACTTTGATACTTTGAAAAACTTTATGACACTTTGAAAAACTTTCAAAAGATACTTCGAAAAACTTAATCGAAAAATTGGATACTTTGAAAAACTTTATCGAAAAATTGGATGCTTTAAAATTTTGAAAAAGTTTATTGAAAACTTTAACACTTTAAAAAACTTTTGAAAAACTTTATCAAAAACTTTGACACTTTAAAAACATTATCGAAGTCTTTGATACTTTGTAAAACTTAATTGAAAACTTGGAAAAACTAAAAAATTATAAAACTTTATAGAAAAATTTAACACTTTGAAAAACTTTGTCGAAAACTTGGATACTTTAAAACATAGAAAAACTTTATCGCCAACTTTGACACTTTTAAAAAACTTTTATCAAAAGTTTGAACTTTGAAAATTTATCAAAAATTTATCGAAAACTTGGCAAAATGCTTTGAAAAACTTTATTGAAAAGTTTGATACCTTTAAAAACTTTATCGAAAACTTGACACTTTTTGAAAAACTTTGACGAAAAACTTTGACACTTGAAAAACTTTGGCGAAAACTTTGACACTTTGAAAAACTTTGATGAAAACCTCGACACTTTGAAAAACTTTGACGAAAACTTTGACACTTTAAAAACTTTGACGAAAACTTTGACACTTTGAAAAACTTTGGCGAAAACTTTGACACTTTTGAAAAACTTTGGCGAAAACTTTGACACTTTTTGAAAAACTTTGGCGAAAACTTTGACACTTTGAAAAACTTTCAGCGAAAACTTTACACTTTGAAAAACTTTGGCGAAAACTTTGACACTTTGAAAAACTTTGACGAAAACTTTGACACTTTGATTTACTATAGTTAACTATAGTAAACTATAGTTAACTATAGTTAACTATAGTATTTTTTTGTTAGGGAAGAGAAGCATACAAATTGGTAACCACCACGAACTATAAAATTTGATATAATTGTATTTTTACTTAGCATTTTCAAACCACGAAATAAATCCCTACAAAGAAAAAAATCAAACAAATTGTCTTGTAGACGCTTGTTACAGAAAAAAAAAATCAATAAGATTTTAAAGGAAAGAGAACTTACTGCCCTTGTTAATTTAAATGCAAAAATATACTTACATTTGTATTTAGTATAGAATAGTCAAAGTAGAATTTATAAACATGACTAAAATGAGCGGGTATAGCTTCCTTCAAGACCAGAGCGTCCTTTATCTTTTCCTTACTCCACTTAATATGCCTTCTTTCTATTATTCAGATAAATAAGCCCAGTATATCAATATGTCACTGGGTATAACCAGTGTTTTAAAACCCCTTTCATAATTGGCTGTACTCAATATTTATTTTTTTCAAACAAGATAACCTATTTCACTCTCCCATAAACTTAATCGATATGTTTATCTGTAACGGATTTAAAACAAATAGGTAGACAAGGATATGGAGATAACAAACAGTATTCAATATCAAAGTCCATAAAACAATACAAAATAGGAGCAGAGCAAACACGGACCCCAGAAACATAAAAAGTGGGATCAGGTGCCTCGATGGAGTTAGCATTCCCTGCTGACCGGTCACACCCGCTGTGTGCTCCTGTCACGATCATGAAATAACGGAAAAATCCGTCGCCAATTTAGTGTATAAATATTGGATTAACAATTAATATGAAAAAGTCAGTCAGCATTCGTCTCAATGATAAATTGTATGTGCTTACAAGGTCATTGTATCGACCATAGAATTTACGAAATTATGACTTCTGTTTTATACTTGGACATTTCCCTTGAAAAAGACGCTAATGGTAATCTAACAACCAAGCTATATGATAAACGTGATGACTTTAAGTTTTCAACTTCCCTTACTTATGCAGCAATACACCTTCATCACCTGCATACGGAGTGTATATTTCTCAGTTGATTCGATACACAAGAGCATGCTCTATGAACAATTTCTAAAACGAGGTAAATTACTGACAAGCAAGTAGATGAAAAATAATATCAGCAGTCTCGTTTAAAGTCATCATTTCCTAATTTCTATGGTCGATAAAATCACCTTGTTAGCACATATAATTTATCATTGGGTCAAATGCTGACTGACGTTTTTCATTCCAATTGTTAGTCTTTGATTTATACATTGAATTGACAACGGATTTTTTCCGTTATTTAACGATCATGACAATGAGCACACGGCTGGTGTGACCGGTCGGCAAGGGTGCTCACTCCTCCCTGGCACCTAATCCCACCTGTTCTGATGTTTTGGAAGTCCGTGTTTGCTCTGCTCTTGTTTTATATTGTTTTGCGGACTTTGAGATTGAATACTGATTGTTTTCTCCATACCCTTCTGGTGTATAAAGTTGAAAAGTTTTGAGCTGTCGATTTTGGTGATTTTAAATTGTCCAGAAGTTCTTTGGAATTTTTTAGTATCAACATCTGATTCACACTACTTCTTGAATACATTGTTGCACAGTTCTCGTGAAGTATAATATGGCACATATCCTGTAATCCCTCCATATTGAAGACTTAACTTTTGTATATACTGCCATCAGGTAAATTCAAAATTTACAAGATGACATCGCCAACATTATTAAAGGGGAAAAGGATGCAAACTTTCTCCATAACATACCAAATGTTTAATAATTTGCAAAAAAAAAAAACCCTTTCCCAAACAAAAAAGGACATAGAATGAAACGTAATAATTTTTAAGAATAGGTTGAATTGTCGTTTCTAATGTTGGCAGAAGTGTAATATTTTAATAGGAATTAAAAGTTAAGATACGTTTTTCTCATACCTGAACATATTATAACATAACTATAATGATAAATAGAATTTGGAAATGATATCTCAGATGGAGTGTTAGAACTATAGATTCTTGTTTATCGTTGTACTATTAGATTTCTTTGTCAAATACTATATGTCACATCATTTTCAAGGGTTTCATATTAAATAGTTCAAACATTAACTTTTATGTACAAGCACGTCAAGTCTTTTTTTAATCATTTTCAATTGGAAGGAGGTTAGCGATCTCTCATAAAAAAGGTATTGCTTTTACTTTTCTCTAGATAGACCATCATTTATTCGAAAATGTGAAGCCTTTGATAAATGTTTATCTGTAGTTACATATAAGTAGCTATGTGTTATAAAAAGTTCAATTGACTATCAAAGAGCTAGTGCTTTACATTGAAAAAAGGTATATTTAGTGCTTTCAAATATAAACTATGATATTTATGGTTACCGTTTATTTCAAAATAATATTAACCATGTGTTTGTAATTTCTTCATTTACTTCCCCAAAAAATCTGCATGTTTAGGTATTGCAC
>NW_026931813.1:0-4955 GCF_032062105.1 Saccostrea cuccullata
AAATGATAGTAGGTATGTATTTCATTTGCACATTTAGTCTTTTCTTTTTCTACTTTGAGAACCAGCCGAAACCAATTATAGAGATGTTTTGAGATGACCATGGATTTAAACTTAGTTTAACACAGAATTGCAACTTAACTACATCGTGACAATCCTTGTATTCCTTTACATTTCATTTAACCTTATTTCTTTCATTCAAACAAAGGCTGGCTGCCTCTGAAATGTCGGAGTGGACATAGACAGCCGCCATATTGGGCCCGCTTCAGATTTTTAAATGTTAATATCTAGAGTTTGGATTTATCGATGTTCAAACAAATTATATAATAGGCATTATAAGAACGTTCTCTATTAACATTCCAAAAATGAATGAAAAATATTGAAAAACAAAAAAGTTAGAAAATACGGACTATTTAATTTCGCTTCCGCTAGCGACCGGAAGTACTGACGACACACAAAAAGGTGATTTCACATATCTAAAAGTCATCATCTATCATCTCTAACAAGTCTCCAGTTAATATCTGAGACCTTTATTCGTAAACAAGAAGCCCATGGGCCATATCGCTCACCCGAGCATTGTGGCTAGGAAAAAGTAGTTCGGCTCAGGTGAGCTAAAAAAAGGGGGGGGGGACAAAAATCCATTTTAAAATCAGAAAACTGTCAATAACTTGGAACCAAAGGTGAGAATTCCAAATTTTCCTTCTGATGAACAAAGTTCATATAATGACGCATGATTCCTGAAAGTTTCATTGAAAACTAACGAATAGTGTTCGAGAAATCGCCTGCACAAAATTTTTGGAAGAAAAAAATAATAAGAAACGGTAGAATCACTAGAAGGTCTTCCGCTGAAGAAGGAAGACCTAAATAATAATAATTAGATGAGATCTCGTTGCGAGCAACGAGTAGGTCTTCCGTTCGATTTTTGATAAGGTTATAAAACAACTTTAAATGAAAGAAAAAGTTCAGATCAATTATTCAAAATACGTGAGAACACATTTAATACTGAAATCTATCAATTTCAAACAACTTCCGGTCTTTATGATTCACTTCCGGTGCGACCGGAAGTACTTAAAATGATCTATAACTCCTTTCTGATTGTGAAGGAATTATCCCTGATAATTTCGATAAAAAATGCTCATTTTTTGGACTACTTCCGGTTTGGAAAAAATAACTTCCGGTGGACATAATTTTACTCGAGCCACTCTATTTGCCTCTATAAGAAACATTTTAAAAGAAAAAAATAAAATTTTTCATATTTTTACTACTTCCGGTGGACGACGGACGCAACGACAACAAAAACCATATATCCTTCTCAAATTTATGAGTCATAATCTATCATCCCTGAAAGTTTCAGGACCCAATCTCCAATCGTTTTCGAAAACACGGACAAAATGACACTTTAAAAACAGAAAAATGGCGATATCTCGCGACCGGAAGTGAAGACGGCAAAATAAAAAAAAATGCATGAAGTTCAAATAGTTTCCTATCATTGCTAAAAGTTTCATGAAAAACTATCGAGACGTTCTCGAGAAATCACCTGCACAAAATCGGTAAGAAAAAAAATAATAGTGGAAAAGAAACAACAGAATCAGTAGAAAGTCTTCCATTGGAAACGGAAGACCTTAATAAGAAACAGTAGAATCACTAGAAGGTCTTCCGCTGAAGACGGAAGACCTTAATAATAAGAAACAGTAGAATCACTAGAAGGTCTTCCGCTGAAGACGGAAGATCTTAAATAAAGTCAGTTCAGTTTATCAAATTTGAGATCTTTGAAAGTTCGTTATGATGTAAAATTCATGATATTTAACCTCAACGGGACTCAAAATCAGTTTGCTATATCCGTAAATTCGTTATATCAGAGTTCGTTATAACTGTAAAATTTTACAAAGATTTATTAAGAATTTTGTCGGAGCCCAGAAAGACTTCGTTATATCCGTGAATTCGCTATATCCGTGTTCGTATTAAACGTGTTTTACAATGACAATGTCGATAGTGTTGGAAATCTTTCCAGTCCGCAGTGTAATAATGTAAATGTGATGGGACTTTTTAACCATACTCAGAGACGTAAGCGTAGTCATGGGCATCGTTCATATAATAAACCTGCAATACACGACGTCTCTTTTGATTCATTACTACCTTATGTATATCAACAGTTAGGTCTACATCATATTCGAACAAAACTTTACTCTGTTTCTTGGAAACTTTTAAATAGTCTTCGTGAAAAGGCCAAGGAACATCCAATTTTAGATTCCTCGTCACCCGAATATAGACTCGGATCTGTGATTATGGATATTGCATATCATAGGCTCTTTAAACCCGCACGCTTCACGGGAGAAAATGCAGCTAAAACAATCCGTCTTTTCCTGAAACTTCAATATGCCAATAAAGGAATTGACATATAAGTTATATTCTTGGTCCCAAAAGGGTCCAGTCTTGTATTCCACCATATCTCAAGTTAAAGACTACACCTTGTATTTCCTACAAATATACATCGACCATTGCTTCCAAACTTTTTAATTACAAAAACACTTTACATGGTCTGGATACCGACTATCTGAAACATAATCCTCCTTCGTAGTCATGTTCTTCGCCCTATAACTACGAGGGCTGTGCAATAAATTATGTCCTCGGTGCTCGGAAAGAAGCAAAAGACACTTTTTATTAATTTAGTCTTCCTTATTTTACTTATTAATCTCTTTTAATTAAAACACATGTCCGTAACATTTTTTTATCCAACTTCTGATTGTTTGTAGAACTCATTTTTGGGTATAACCCTTAGTATACTGGAAAATGGCAGATCCAATGATTTCCTGGACATGTTTCTTCCTTATTAAAGGTGTTTTTTCAAGTTTGGAAATGGAAACAAGTCAAAAGGTCAAAGATTTGGCAAATATTGTTAATGTGAAAAAATATAAACTATCTGTTTATCCCGATAACCCCTTTACTCTTCAGGGCATGCGGGTTTCGACGCTGTCATGAAGAAATTTAATGTAGTGGATTCCCGATTCTGGGTCTTTCCTCTAGTAAACCTTTATATTTTTTGGCAAACAATATGCTTTTTAGACTCCTCCAGAAACTAAACTGTCATTTGAACAACAATACCACTAATATTTAAGAAAATTGCATATAAATCTGTCTTTGTGCTCTTGCTATTCTTTGCTCTCGCCAGACCTTCGCTGTTTCTGTCAAGTACATCTTATGGTAAATTTTGTTTTGAGGATTTTAAGCAATAGATTCAAGTTCAATTATCTGTTTGAATATAAAAAACGTGGATTACTCCTATTACTGATATTTAAAAAAAAATGGTAAGAGATTTGTACACACTGTCGTTTTCACTCATTTTTCAAAATATAGGGTGACCTTTGAGTACTAAGCTTTTTTTTTTTTTTTTACCGTTAAGCGTTTCTTTAAAAGAGTCTAAACTACCCCCGAAGTGTTGTCTGTCAAATTTGCTATGTGTCCTAAAGTCAATCCGTCATCATCAAGTATTATTTGTTGAAATTTGGCATGCAGTACATAAGTTGTTATAATTTTTGTTGGCAAGGACGGTACCCTTTATTGATGCCCATTATATAATTTTTTATCATTGAAATCCACATGCTCATTTGTCTATAAAACAGGCATTTATTGCTGTAAATGTCACATATTTCAGTGAATATTTTTTTGGGATTTTTAACAAGTTTTACAGCAGCTTTGATGAAGCTTTTATTTTCACTCTAGTTTACCGATTCTTTACCATTCATTTATAATGCAGTGTCTCGAAAAACCCTTGTTTCACAGGTTCTCACAATGAAATTTTGTGATGAAAAGTGGTCACATAAACTGTTATAAATTCATTAAAGATTCAATTATGAGAGAAAGTCAAGTTTAATGTCATATTATACCTGTATTGTATGTCATACAGTTCAGGACATTATTTATTGAACAGCCCTCGTATAGTCCTGCTGGACACGGTGACATAAATATAGTTCATAATGAGGACCTTACATCAATTATTTTAAAAGGTCCGAAATATAGGAAACGCCGTTCCTTCAACTGGCGTCGGAATTTCATAAATGTTATGGATTCTGTTGAAAATTACGCCAGACGATGGGCTAGATATGAAAAAGAAGACGTTGACACCTTGTCAGATTGGATTAAATGTATCATATTCATGTTCAAGTCATGTATTAAAATATTGAAGGGCAATAGGAAAACCATCTATCTGTGTTCAATAAACCAGAAGTGAAAAAAGAATTAGATGGATTACACTATCAGTACGTACTGGTACATTGTCTTCGTTTGTAAGGCTTATTATATAAATCGCATTCTAGAAAAACTTGGATTTAATTCTACAAATGGTAATCCTACTCATACTTCCCTTTCTAAGAAAGAAATTCTTCAAAATCACCTGTCAGTCTTGAATCAGTACTTTTATTATTCCACAGAGCCAAAATAAATTTGAACTACCTTATATATATTGGATTCCAAAACTTCATAAGAATCCTTACAAACAAAGATACATTGCAGGTTCCATTAAATGTTCAACCAAGCCTCTTTCGTTACTTCTCACTAAGATATTGACAGAAGTGAAGGAAAAACTTCAAGAGTACTGTGCAACTATATATTTAAGAAGTGGTGTGAATCAGATGTGGATACTAAAAATTCTAAAGAACTTTGAAATCACAAGATTTTACAAAAATCAACAGCTTAAAAACTTACGACTTTTCAACTTTATACACAACAATTCCTTACGACAAATTAAAATCCAGGCTTTTTGATATCATTGACAGCTTCTTCTTCAATAAAAATGGAACTCGTAAATTTACCTACCTCGTCATTGGTCATTTGCAAAATTATTTTGTTAAAACAGATTCTGATTGCACACATAAGTACTCTAAAGTTGACATCAAGAAGATGCTTCAGTTTCTGATTGACAACATCTATGTGGTTTTTGGAGACCATGTATTCTAACAGTC